>NW_024712261.1:0-97160 GCF_018991925.1 Homarus americanus | reverse complement strand
ACCACCACCACCACCTGTTGCCACGGCCTCACCACACCACCACCTGTTGCCACGGCCTCTACCACACCACCACCTGTTGCCACGGCCCCCACCACCCACCACCTGTTGCCACGGCCTCCACCACACCACCACCTGTTGCCATCCCCACCACACCACCACCTGTTGCCACGGCCCCCACCACACCACCACCTGTTGCCACGGCCCCACCACCACCACCACCTGTTGCCACGGCCCCCACACTACCCCACCTGTTGCCACGGCTCTACCACACCCACCACCTGTTGCCATACCCCCCACCACACCACCACCTGTTGCCACCTCTGGCCCCACTTTACACCACACCACACCTGTTGCCACGGCCTCCCCACCACACCAATGTTGCCACGGCCCCACCACACCACCACCTGTTGCCACGGCCTCTACCACACCACCACCTGTTGCCACGGCCTCTACCACACCACCACCTGTTGCCACCGGCATCCACCACACCACCACCTGTTGCCACGGCCCCACCACACCACACCTGTTGCCACGGCCTCACCACACCACCACCTGTTGCCACGCTTGGCCCCACCACCACCACCTGTTGCCACGGCCTCTACCACACCACCATCACCTGTCACACGGCCCCACCACACCACCACCTGTTGCCACGTCATCTACCACACCACACCACCTGTCACGGCCCTACCATACCACCACCTGTCCACGGCCCCCACCACACCACCACCCTTGTTGCCACGGCCCCAACCACACCAACCACCTGTCTGCCACGGCCCCCACCACACCACCACCTGTTGCCACGGCCCCACCACACCACCACCTGTCACACGGCCCCCACCACACCACCACCTGTTGCCACGGCCCCACCACACCACCACCTGTTGCCACGGCCCCACCACACCACCACCTGTTGCCACGCCCCTACCACACCAACTTGTTGCCACGCCTCTCTACCACACCACCACCTGTTGCCACGGCCCCACCACACCACCACCTGTTGCCACGGCCTCTACCACACCACCACCTGTTGCCACGGCCCCACCACACCACCACCTGTTGCCACGGCCCCACCACACCACCCATCTGTTGCCACGGCCCCACCACACCACCACCTGTTGCCACGGCCCCACCACACCACCACCTGCCACGGCCCCACCACACCACCACCTGTTGCCACGGCCCCACCACACCACCACCTGTTGCCACGGCCTCTACCACACCATCACCTGTTGCCACGGCCCCACCACACCACCCCACCCACCGCCTGGCCCCCACCACACCATCTCTCCACGGCCCCCACCACACCACCACCTGTTGCCACGGCCTTCCCACACACCACTCACCACGGCTCTACCACACACCACCTGTTGCCACGGCCCTACCACACCAAACCTGTTGCCACGGCCTCTACCACACCATCACACCTGTTGCCACGGCCTCTACCACACCCATCACCTGTTGCCACGGCCCTACCACACCACCACCTGTTGCCACTGGCCTCACACACCACCACCTGTTGCCACGGCCTCACCACACCACCACCTGTTGCCACGGCCTCTACCACACCACCACCTGTTGCCACGGCTCCCACCACATCACCTGTTGCCACGGCCCCACCACACCATCACCTGTTGCCACGGCCTCTACCACACCACCACCTGTTGCCACTGCCTCTACCACACCACCACCTGTTGCCACGGCCTCTACCACACCACCACCTGTTGCCACGGCCTACCACCACACCATCACCTGTTGCTCACTGGCCCCAACCCACACCACCACCTGTTGCCACGGCCTCACCACACCACCACCCTGTTGCCACGGCCCCACCACACCACCACCTGTTGCCACGGCCTCTACCATACCACCACCTGTTGCCACGGCCTACCACAACATCACCCTGCACACCTCTACCATACCACCACCTGTTGCCACGGCCCCACCACACCACCACCTGTTGTTGCCAGCCCCACACCAACACCACCTGTTGCCACGGCCCTACCACACCACCACCTGTTGCCACGGCCTCTACCACACCACCACCTGTTGCCACGGCCTCTCCACACCCTCACACCACCTGTTGCCACGGCCCCCCACCACCACCACCTGTTGCCACGGCCTCTACCACACCACCACCTGTTGCCCCGGCCTCACCACACCACCACCTGTTGCCACGGCCTCTACCACACCACCACCCCCCCCCACCCCACCCCCCCCCCCCCCCACCCCCCCCCCCGCCCCACCACACCCCACCCTGGCCCCACCACACCCCCACCACACACACACCTCTACCACTACCACCACCTGTTCCACGGCCCCACACCACCCACCTGTTGCCACGGCCCCCACCACACCACCACCTGTTGCCACGGCCCTCACCACACCACCACCTGTTGCCACGGCCCCACACCACCACTTGACCTACCACACCACCACCTGCCACGGCCCCACCACACCACCTGTTGCCAGGGCCCTACCACACCACACACCTGTTGCCACGGCCCCCACCACACCACCACCTGTTGCCACGTTCCCCACTCCACACCACACCTGTTGCCACGGCCCTACCACACCACCACCTGTCAGCTTTCACGGCCCCTACCACACCACCAATCTGCCACACGGCCTCCACCACACCACCATCTGTCACACTGCCATCCACACCACTCACACTTCATTCCCCCACCCACACCCACCACCTGCTGCCACGGCCCCCCACCACATCCCACCACCTGCTGCCACGGCCCCACCACACCACCACCTGTTGCCACGGCCCCCACCACACCAACCACCTGCTGCTTTCACGGCCCCTACCACACCACCACCTGTTGCCACGGCCCTACCACACCACCAACCTGTTGCCACGGCCTCTACCAACACCACCACTTGTGCCATGGCCTCTACCACACCACCACACCTGCTGCCACGGCCTCACCACACCATCACCTGTTGCCACGGCCTCTACCACACCACCACCTGTTGCCACACTCTACCACACCATCCACCTGTTGCCACGGCCTACCACACCACCACCTTGCCACGGCCTCTACCACACCATCACCTTTTGCCACGGCCTCACCACACCATCACCTGTTGCCACGGCCTCTACCACACCACCACCTGTTGCCACGGCCTCTACCACACCACCACCTGTTGCCACGGCCTCTACCACACACACCAACTTGCTGCCACGGCCTCACCCCACACCACCACCTGTTGCCACGGCCTCTACCTCACACCAATTGTTGCCAATGGCCCCACCACCCACCACCTACTGTTGCCACGGCCCCACCATACCACCAACCACCTGTTGCCACGGCCTCACCACAACACCACCTGTTGCCACGGCCCCACCACACCACCACTTGTTGCCACGGCCTCTACCACACCACCACCTGTTGCCACGGCCTCTACCACACCACCACTTGTTGCCACGGCCTCTACCACACCACCACCTGCTGCCACGGCCTCTACCACACCACCACCTGTTGCCACGGCCTCTACCACACCACCACCTGTTGCCAACGGCTCCTACCACACCACCACTTGTTGCCACGGCCTCTACCACACCACCACCTGTTGCCACGGCCTCTACCACACCACACCACTTGTTGTACTTCTATTCTCTACCACACCACCACCTGTTGCCACGGCTCTACCTCACACACCACCACCTGTTGCCACGGCCCCACCACACCACCACCTGCTGCCACGGCCCCTACCACACCACCACCTGTTGCCACGGCCCCCACCACACCACCACTTGCTTGCCACGGCCTCCACCACACCACCACCTTGTTGCCACGGCCCCACCCACACACCACCACCCTGTTGCCACGGCCCCCACCACACCACCACCTGCCACGGCCCCACCACACCACCACCACCTGTTGCCACGGCCCTACCACACCACCAACTTGTTGCCACGGCCTCACTCCACACCACCACTTGTTGCCATTTGCCCCCACACACCAACCACTCTGTTGCCACGGCCCCCACCACACCACCCCATTGCCACAGCCTCCACCCCACACCCACACCCCACACCTCTACCACACCACCACCTGTTGCCACGGCCCTACCACACCACCACCTGTTGCCACGGCCCCACCACACCACCACCTCTGTTGCCACAGCCCCACCCACACCACCACTCTGTTGCCACGGCCCCACCACACCACCACCTGTTGCCACGGCCTCACCACACCACCACTTGTCCACGGCCCCCACCACACCACCACACTTGTTGCCACGGCCTCACCACACCACCACCTGTTGCCACGGCCTCACCACACCACCACTTGTTGCCTGGCCTCTACCACCACCACTTGTTGCCCGGCCTCTACCACCACTTGTTGCACGGCCTCACCACACCACCATCATTTTATGTAGCATCACACAACATGATCTAGCCACTAGACTACTCGACCCCCGGCCAGCTCAGTCCGTGCTCAGCCCAGCCCAACTCGTCCCGGCCAACTCAGTCCCGGGCTCAGTCCCAGCCAACTCAGCCCAGCCAACTCGGTCCGGCCAACTCAGTCCCGGCCAACTCAGTCCCAGCCAACTCAGTCCTGGCTCAGTCC
The DNA here is from genome assembly GCF_018991925.1 of Homarus americanus. NCBI lineage: Eukaryota > Metazoa > Arthropoda > Malacostraca > Decapoda > Nephropidae > Homarus > Homarus americanus. The sequence continues at coordinate 92,574 of NW_024712261.1, read as the reverse complement.
CGGCCAACTCCGGGGTTTAAACATAAATGTTCTCCGACTTAAATTTGTGATGGGCTAACCTGACAGGGTTGAATTGACGGGATGGTGGTTGAAACCTAAGGTCACCTCAACCCCTGCCATTCAACTGGAGTCAACTCAACCCTCTGTCAACCCAACCACAATTCAACTCAACCACCAGTCAACTCAACCACCAGTCAACTCAACCACCAGTCCTTATCAACTCCCTGTCAAGTCAATCCTTGGTCAAATCAACCTCGGCACACCTTTGCCTCTATCAAATGTAAACTCGTTGTGGAATGTCAGATAATCATATATACTAGCTGGTGTTCCCCTTCTGGTACCTTGTAGCTCTTATACTTACTTGGTATTTGTATGAGAGAACATAATGATCGCACAAACACTATTCGGCTTTTGTATTTATTTATCAAAATATAACACACCATGGTTATCAATAACGAATTAACCGATAGATAGCAACCGTCTTTTTGCGAGAGAATATAGGAGGTAATTTACAGAGCTCCTTTAACACGTCTGTCATGTGTGAGATACAGGGTTTAAGTCCACTGGGGCTAGGCACTTGGTGATGACCTGTGCGCATCAGAGGTATTCATTGTTGTTGTTGTCTATGAAGTTTATTTGGTTTGTGTGAGTTATACAATAAATACAGGTTAATAATCCTCATTTATATGAGTACTACTGCCTATATATTGACAGTCAACTTAACTTCCTATCAATTTAATCTGTCAACCCAACCTCAGTCAACTTAAGCCCAGTTAATTAAATCCACTATCAATTCAACTCAAAATCATTTCAACTCCTCTCAACCAAACCGCCTATCAATTTAACCCCTGTTAATTCAGTCCCCAGTCAACTCAATCTCTAATCTAGTCAATCCCTGTCAATCAAATCCACATCAACGTATCCCCTGTCAACACAACCCCTGTCAAAAAGACTATATTAATTTACACCACGAAGATGCCAGAAAACCAGCTTTTTAAAGTGAGACAGATTGTATGAGTATGGAAACACAGAAGAAGGCAGAGCATTCCACAGTTTGGCTGAATGAGGAAAGAAGGATGTACTATAACGGGTTATTCTAGTAAGACATCCACACAAAATCGGTGGGCACCGCGGGTAAGACAGGATGCCAAATCTACCGAAAATTGCCCGTTAAAGTACTTGTAAAGGAGAGAGAAGCAACTTAGCGGCGAAGAGAAAGGGGGGAAAGATTATTGACTCGGGGAGAAGAGTTAATAAGACGAAATGCCGTTGATTCCACCCTATCTAGCGAGGCTGGGGCAAGACGCTAAGGGCGCCAACAGATACAGTGTCACCACCACAGCTCCATTCTTCACAGCCAACAGATACAGTGTCACAACCACAGCTCCATTCCTCACAGCCAACAGATACAGTGTCACAACCACAGCTCGGATGTACTGCATCCAGGGCAGCACCTGTTCACCCCACTGACTGGCCATCCTCAATGTCCAACCAGGAAAAAGCATAACTTGTTCTCAGAGGACCTTACCAGGTTGATCCTAATTATGTGTTTCCAAAAAAGGATGGGAGAAGATGTCAACATGATTACTTTCGCCGAATCTTAGTAAATGGAGAGAAGATCCAAAGAAGTTGGCTAATTTATTCGGTGAAACAGGATAAACTTTTTTGCTTCTGTTGTAAAATGTTTCCTACGAAACATGTTAGAATGGCTGAAGAAGGCATCAATGATTGGAAAAATGCCAGTCATTTCCTCAGCACACATGAAAGTAGCATAGAACACAATAAAACATGGAAGGAACTGGAGGTCAACAATGCAAGAGGAAGGACGATAGACCGACGGGAAATGGAAAAGTTAATGGCTGAGTGGAACAGGTGGCGCCAAGTCCTCATTAGACTAGTGGCTCTAAGAGGGTCAACCGAAAAACTTAAATGTCCTTCCAATGGTAATTTTCTCCAAGAAGTGGAACTTTTGGCTAAATTTGATCCATTTATGAAGAATCATTTAAGTAGGGTTGAAAGTAATGCAGGCAATCACAGTCACACTCACTACCTTGGCCAAATGATCCAAAATGAACTGATTAACATTATAAGTGTAAAGATTACTGAGAGAATCGTGGACGATATCAAAGCATCGAAATACTTCTCTATTATTTTAGACTGCACCCCTGATTTGAGTCACAAAGAGCAACTTTCTCTCATAATCAGGATAGTGGCACTTGAAGACAAGTCAACAATAAAGGAGCATTTCTTGGGGTTCCTTGAGGTAGAGAAGTCTTCTGGGCTAAATTTGTCATGCCTTCTACTCGGAAGACTGAAACAACTGAACATTTCTTTTGAGGATTGTCGAGGTCAATCTTACGACAATGGAGCAAATATGAGAGGAACATCAAAAGAGTTCAAGCCAGGCTTCTTCAACAGAATTCTCGGGCCTTATTTGTCCCGTGTGGTGCCCATAATTTGAATTTGATATTAGCTGACGCTGCCAAGAGCTCCCTAGATGCAACTTGTTACTTCGGATATTTAACGAAATTATTCACATTGTTTTCAGTCTCCCCTCAGAGGTGGCAAGTTCTTTTAAAACATATCATTATTACTCTGAAATCGTGGTCAGACGTCAGATGGGAAAGCCGAGTAAAAAGTGTGGAGGCAATTAAATATCAACCTGCGCAAATCAGAGAAGCGCTTTTGGAGTTCAGAGAATCTGCAACTGACCCTGTCGTCAAAGTTGAGGCTCAATCGTTGGCAGAGGAAGTAGGGTCATACCGTTTTGTCATTTGCCCAGTTGTGTGGTATGATATACTCAGCAAAATTCAGCACGTGAGCAAACTAATGCAGTCGACTACGATGCAGCTCGGCGTGGCTGTAGATCTGCTTAAGAAGACCAGAGATAATATTGTCAGCTACAGAAATACAGGTTTTGCTGAGGCACTAACTATTGCTAAAGAAATCTGTGAAGCGATGAACGTAGACACCGTGCTGAAACAGAAGAGACTAAGAACTAAAAAATGCCACTTTAGCTATGAGAGTGCAGACGAACATGTCAGCGATGCACTCAAGAGGATGGAGACTACATTTTTCAATGTGGTAGTGGACACTGCGATTTCCTCTCTTAATGAGAGGTTCAAGACCTTGGGCGAGGTGAGTGAAAAGTTTAAAGTATTGTTAGGGTTCACGGACATGTCTGACAAAGACATCGTCGATCACTGCCAAACCCTCAGCAACACGCTTACTCATGAGGGACACTCAGACATTGATGGAAGGGAACTGGCCATGGAGCTGCAGAGTGTCCCAGATTTGCCTTCCAAGAGAATGACAACAATGGATTTTCTTACCTTCCTGCATGAAAAGAAACTTACTGAAGTATTCCCGAACTTGTGGGTAGCTCTGCGGATCTGTGCAACTCTCCCTGTAACAGTGTAGGCAGCAGAGCGGAGCTTTTCTAAGTTAAAACTGATAAAAACTTATTTGCGATCCACAATGGCGCAGGAACGTCTTAGTGGGCCGGCCATAATCAGTGTGAACCATGCAGTGTCTAGGCCCTAGGGAGTTATCGTATGACGATGTAATCGACGAATTCGCTTCCAGGAAGTCAAGAAGAGTCAAGTTATAACTGTTATAAGCAGGCACGTAGTGAAGAGGAGAACACGGCGGAAACCAGAATGTCATAACATATGTTAATTGAATTGCTCATTGTTTAAATACAATGGTAGTTTGATTTTGAGTGTTTTTTACAGTCACTTTTCATGCCATTATTTTATGTTGCTTGTATTGTGCTTTTCTTTGGATATTCCACAGTTTAAACGGATTTGTAATTAATGTATGTATTAGCAAATTAAAATAGATCAGTGTAAGGTATACAGTTTCTTCAATATGGTACCTTGATTACTTTGTGGGCAAACCCAGTCGTGAAGTGGGAGGCGGGTGGGGGCGCCAGCTGCAGTTCTGCTAAGGGCGCCAAATAGGCTAGCGCCGGCCATGTCTGTACAGCATTCCCAGCTTTCGGGAGGCAGCTTCAGCAATGTTGTGGATGTGTGGCTTCCATGGCATATTAGAGGAAATGGTGACGCCTAGCGTATCTATTTTAGAATGTGGCCAAATAGTTGCATCCTGAAATGTAATTGGTGGGAGATCTTCTAATTTCAAAAGTGTAATTGGTAATTAATGTGTTTTCTTTTTATTGAATTTAACCAAATTTATGCCTCCCCATTCGGAGATGCTGCATAGATCCGCATTGATAGATGTTATGATATCAACTTGGCTCACAAATAACCCAGCACATGACTTGAACCCACACATAACCCAGTACATGCCATGATTTAGATTCACCCCAACACACCGCACCACCTGACCTAAATATTCTGTCTGCGTCACCGAGACAGGAAACGCCTGAGCAAGATTTCCCAGTACTGAGTTGTCTGCTTGTAGCCGCGAGTGACAGAACATTTATATTAACCTCCTTACAACAAACTCCACGAACACTTAAGGCATACCAGTAAGAGTTGTGACACAAACACACCATGAATTAGTGTTTTATTATGAGACAAACACATCATGAATTAGTGTTTTATTATGAGACAAACACATCGTGAATTAGTGTTTTATTATGAGACAAACACATCGTGAATTAGTGTTTTATTATGAGACAAACACATCATGAATTAGTGTTTTATTATGAGACAAACACATCATGAATTAGTGTTTTATTATGAGACAAACACATCATGAATTAGTGTTTTATTATGAGAGAAACACATCATGAATTAGTGTTTTATTATGAGACAAACACATCGTGAATTAGTGTTTTATTATGACACAAACATCAAGAATTAGTGTTTTATTATGACACAAACACATCATGAATTAGTGTTTTATTATGAGACAAAACATCATGAATTAGTGTTTTATTATGAGAAAACACATCATGAATTAGTGTTTTATTATGACACAAACACATCATGAATTAGTGTTTTATTATGACACAAAACATCATGAATTAGTGTTTTATTATGAGACAAACACATCATGAATTGGTGTTTTATTATGACACAAACACTTCATGAATTAGTGTTTTATTATGACACAAACACATCATGAATTGGTGTTTTATTATGACACAAACACTTCATGAATTAGGGTTTTATTATGAGACAAACACATCATGAATTATGTTTTATTATGAGACAAACACATCATGAATTAAGCTTTAAATATGAAACAAACACATCATGAATTGGTGTTTTATTGTGAGACAAACACATCACGAATTGGTGTTTTACTATGAGACAAACACATCACGAATTAGTGTTTTATTACGAGACAAATACTTTCATGATTTGGTGTTTTATTATGAGATAAACACATCGTAAATTAGTGTTTTATTATGACACAAACATCATGAATTAGTGTTTTATTATGACACAAACATCATGAATTAGTGTTTTATTATGAGACAAAAACATCATGAATTAGTGTTTTATTATGACACAAACATCATGAATTAGTGTTTTATTATGAGACAAAAACATCGTGAATTAGTGTTTTATTATGACACAAACATCATTTATTAGTGTTTTATTATGAGACAAAAACATCGTGAATTAGTGTTTTATTATGACACAAACATCATGAATTAGTGTTTTATTATGAGACAAAAACATCGTGAATTAGTGTTTTATTATGTTTTATTATGACACAAACACATCATGAATTACTATTTTATTATGACACAAACACATCATGAATTACTGTTTTATTATGACACAAACACATCATGAATTAGTGTTTTATTATGTGACAAACACATCATGAATTAGTGTTTTATTATGAGACAAACACATCATGAATTAGTGTTTTACTATGACAAAAACACAACATGAATTGCTGTTTTATTATGACACAAACACATCATGAATTACTGTTTTATTGTGACACAAACACTTCATGATTTGGTGTTTTAGTATGACACAAACACATCATGAATTAGTGTTATATTATAACACAAACACATCATGAATTAGTTTTATTATGACACAAATACTTCGTGAATTGGTGTTTTTTTATGACACAAACACTTCATGATTTAGTGTTTTATTATGAGACAAACACATCATGAATTAGGGTTTTATTATGACACAAACACATCATGAATAAGAGTTTTATTATGACACAAACACATCATGAATCAGTGTTTTATTATGACACAAACATGGTGAATTAGTGTTTTATTATGAGACAAACACATCATGAATTAGTGTTTTATTATGATACAAACATCATGAATTAGTGTTTTATTATGAGACAAAAACATCGTGAATTAGTGTTTTATTATGAGACAAACATCATCATGAATTAGCCTTTTATTATGAGACAAACACATCATGAATTAGTGTTTTATGATGATACAAACACATCATGAATTAGTGTTTTATTATGTTTTATTATGACACAAACATATAATGAATTGGTGTTTTATTATGACACAAACACATCATAAATTAGTGTTTTATTATGACACAAACACATCATGAATTAGTGTTTTACAATGACAAAAACACAACATGAATTGCTGTTTTATTATGACACAAACACATCATGAATTAGTGTTTTATTATGACACAAACACATCATGAATTAGTGTTTTATTATGACACAAACACATCATGAATTAGTGTTTTATTATGAGACAAACATCATCATGAATTTGTGTTTTATTATGAGACAACCACATCATGAATTAGTGTTTTATTATGACGCAAACACATCATGAATTAGTGTTTTATTATGACACGAACATCGTGAATTAGTGTTTTATTATGACACAAACACAATATGAATTAGTGTTTTATTATGAGACAAACATCATCATGAATTTGTGTTTTATTATGAGACAACCACATCATGAATTAGTGTTTTATTATGACGCAAACACATCATGAATAAGTGTTTTATTATGAGACAAACACATCATGAATTAGTGTTTTATTATGACACGAACATCGTGAATTAGTGTTTTATTAAGAGACAAACACATCATGAATTAGTGTTTTATTATGACACAAACACATCATGAATTAGTGTTTTATTATGAGACAAACACATCATGAATTCGTGTTTTATTATGAGACAAACACATCATGAATTCGTGTTTTATTATGAGACAAACACATCATGAATTAGTGTTTTATTATGAGACAAAAACATCATGAATTCGTGGATTTATTATGAGACAAACACATCATGAATTAGTGTTTAATTATGAGACAAACACATCGTGAATTAGTGTTTTATTATGAGACAAACACATCATGAATTAGTGTTTTATTATGAGACAAACACATCATGAATTAGTGTTTTATTATGAGACAAACACATCATGAATTAGTGTTTTATTATGAGACAAACACATCATGAATTAGTGTTTTGTTATGAGAGAAACACATCATGAATTAGTGTTTCATTATGACACAAACATCATGAATTAGTGTTTTATTATGAGACAAAAACATCATGAATCCGTGTTTTATTATGAGACAAAAACATCATGAATTCGTGTTTTATTATGAGACAAACACATCATGAATTAGTGTTTTATTATGAGACAAACACATCATGAATTAGTGTTTTATTATGACACAAACACATCATGAATTAGTGTTTTATTATGAGACAAACACATGAATTAGTGTTTTATTATGAGACAAAAACATCATGAATCCGTGTTTTATTATGAGACAAAAACATCATGAATTCGTGTTTTATTATGAGACAAACACATCATGAATTAGTGTTTTATTATGAGACAAACACATCATGAATTAGTGTTTTATTATGACACAAACACATCATGAATTAGTGTTTTATTATGAGACAAACACATCATGAATTAGTGTTTTATTATGAGACAAACACATCATGAATTAGTGTTTTGTTATGAGAGAAACACATCATGAATTAGTGTTTTATTATGAGACAAACACATCATGAATTAGTGTTTCATTATGAGACAAACACATCGTGAATTAGTGTTTTATTATGAGACAAACACATCATGAATTAGTGTTTTGTTATGAGAGAAACACATCATGAATTAGTGTTTTATTATGAGACAAACACATCATGAATTAGTGTTTCATTATGAGACAAACACATCGTGAATTAGTGTTTTATTATGAGACAAACACATCATGAATTAGTGTTTTATTATGACACAAACACATCATGAATTAGTGTTTTATTATGAGACAAACACATCGTGAATTAGTGTTTTATTATGACACAAACACATCATGAATTAGTGTTTTATTATGACACAAACACATCATGAATTAGTGTTTCATTATGAGACAAACACATCGTGAATTAGTGTTTTATTATGAGACAAACACATCATGAATTAGTGTTTTATTATGACACAAACACATCATGAATTAGTGTTTTATTATGACGCAAACACATCATGAATAAGTGTTTTATTATGAGACAAACACATCATGAATTAGTGTTTTATTATGACACGAACATCGTGAATTAGTGTTTTATTAAGAGACAAACACATCATGAATTAGTGTTTTATTATGACACAAACACATCGTGAATTAGTGTTTTATTATGAGACAAACACATCGTGAATTAGTGTTTTATTATGAGACAAACACATCATGAATTAGTGTTTTGATATGAGAGAAACACATCATGAATTAGTGTTTCATTATGAGACAAACACATCGTGAATTAGTGTTTTGATATGAGAGAAACACATCATGAATTAGTGTTTTGATATGAGAGAAACACATCATGAATTAGTGTTTTATTATGACACAAACACATCATGAATTAGTGTTTTATTATGAGAGAAACACATCATGAATTAGTGTTTTGATATGAGAGAAACACATCATGAATTAGTGTTTTATTATGAGAGAAACACATCATGAATTAGTGTTTTGTTATGAGACAAACACATCGTGAATTAGTGTTTTATTATGAGACAAACACATCGTGAATTAGTGTTTTATTATGAGACAAACACATCATGAATTAGTGTTTTGATATGAGAGAAACACATCATGAATTAGTGTTTCATTATGAGACAAACACATCGTGAATTAGTGTTTTGATATGAGACAAACACATCATGAATTAGTGTTTTGATATGAGAGAAACACATCATGAATTAGTGTTTCATTATGAGACAAACACATCGTGAATTAGTGTTTTGATATGAGAGAAACACATCATGAATTAGTGTTTTGATATGAGAGAAACACATCATGAATTAGTGTTTCATTATGAGACAAACACATCGTGAATTAGTGTTTTGATATGAGAGAAACACATCATGAATTAGTGTTTTGATATGAGAGAAACACATCATGAATTAGTGTTTTATTATAACACAAACACATCATGAATTAGTTTTATTATGAGACAAACACATCATGAATTAGTGTTTTATTATGAGACAAACACATCGTGAATTAGTGTTTTATTATGAGACAAACGCATTATGAATTAGTTTTTTACTATGAGACAAATACATCATGAATTAGTGTTTTATTATGAGACAAACACATCATGAATTACTGTTTTATTGTGACACAAACACTTCATGATTTAGTGTTTTATTGTGACACAAACACATCGTGAATTAGTGTTTTATTATGACACAAACACATCATGAAATAGTGTTAAATTTTTGACACAAGTTCTTCATGAATTAGTGTTTTATTATAACACAAACACATCATGAATTAGGGTTTTATTATGAGACAAACAAATCATGAATTGATGTTATATTATGAGACAAACACATCATGAATTAGTGTTTTATTATGAGACAAACACATCGTGAATTTGTATTTTATTATGAGACAAACACATCATGAATTAGTGTTTTATTGTGACACAAACGCATCGTGAATTAGTGTTTTATTATGACACAAACACATCGTGAATTAGTGTTTTATTATGAGACAAACACATCGTGAATTAGTGTTTTATTATGTGACAAACACATCGTGAATTAGTGTTTTATTATGAGACAAATACATCATGGATTAGTGTTTTATTATGAGACAAACACATCACGAATTAGTGTTTTATTATGAGACAAACACATCGTGAATTAGTGTTTTATTATGTGACAAACACATGATGAATTATTGTTTTATTATGACACAAACACATCATGAATTAGTGTTTTATTATGAGACAAACACATCGTGAATTAGTGTTTTATTATGAGACAAATACATCAAGAATTGGTGTTTTATTATGACACAAACACATCATGAATTAGTGTTTTATTATGAGACAAACACATCGTGAATTTGTGTTTTATTATGAGACAAACACATCGTGAATTAGTGTTTTATTATGACACAAACACATCATGAATTAGTGTTTTCTTATGACAAAAACACATCATGAATTAGTGTTTTATTATGACACAAACACATCATGAATTAGTGTTTTATTATGACACAAACACATCATGAATTGGTGTTTTATTATGACAAAAACACATCAAGAATTAGTGTTTTATTATGAGACAAACACATCATGAATTGGTGTTTTATTATGACAAAAACACATCATGAATTAGTGTTTTATTATGATACAAACACATCATGAATTAGTGTTTTATTATGATACAAACACTTCATGAATTAGTGTTTTATTATGAGACAAACACATCATGAATTAAGGTTTTAATATGAGACAAACACATCATGAATTAATGTTTTCTTATGTTTTATCATGAGACAAACACATCATGAATTAGTGTTTTATTAAGAGACAAACACACCGTGAATTAGTGCTTTATTATGAAACAAACACATCATGAATTAGTGTTTTATTATTACACAAACACATCATAAATTAGTGTTTTATTATGACACAAACACATCATGAATTACTGTTTTATAATGACACAAACACATCATGAATTTTTGTTTTATTATGAGACAAACACATTGTGAATTAGTTTTTTTATTATGTTTCATTATGAGACAAACACATCATGAATTGTTGTTTTATTATGAGACAAACACATCATGAATTGTTGTTTTATTATGAGACAAACACATCATGAATTGTTGTTTTATTATGAGACAAACACATCATGAATTGTTGTTTTATTATGACACAAACACATCATGAATTGTTGTTTTATTATGAGACAAACACATCATGAATTAATCATTTATTATGACATAAACACATCATAGGAATTAGGTGTTAAATTATGACACAAACACATCATGAATTGTTTGTTTATTATGAGACAAACTGTCATGAATTAGTGTTAGAATTATGACACAAACACATCATGAATTGTTGTTTATTATAGAACAAACACATCATGAATTAGTGTTTTATTATGGAGACAAACACACCGTGAATTAGTGTTTTTTATTAGAGACAAACACATCATGAATTAGTGTTTTATTATGACAAAAACACATCATGAATTAGTGTTTTATTATGACATAAACACATCATGAATTAGTGTTTTATTATGACAAAAACACATCATGAATTAGCGTTTTATTATGACAAAAACACATCATGAATTAGTGTTTTATTATGACAAAAACACATCATGAATTAGTGTTTTATTACGACACAAACACATCATGAATTGGTGTTTTATTATGACAAAAACACATCATGAATTAGCGTTTTATTATGACAAAAACACATCATGAATTAGCGTTTTATTATGACAAAAACACATCATGAATTGGTGTTTTATTATTACACAAACACTTCATGAATTAGTGTTTTATTATGACAAAAACACATCATGAATTAGTGTTTTATTATGACATAAACACATCATGAATTAGTGTTTTATTATGACAAAAACACATCATGAATTAGTGTTTTATTATGACACAAACACATCATGAATTAGTGTTTTATTATGACACAAACACATCATGAATTAGTGTTTTATTATGATACAAACACTTCATAAATTAGTGTTTTATTATAACACAAACTTCATGAATTGGTGTTTTATTTTGAGAAAAACAAATCGTGAATTACTTTTTTATTATGTTTCATTATGAGACAAACACATCATGAATTTTTGTTTTATTATGACACAAACATCATGAATTGTTGTTTCATTATGAGACAAACACATCATGAATTAGTGTTTTATTATGACACAAACACATCATGAATTAGTGTTTTATTATGACACAAACACATCAAGGTAAATATGCTTTTTATTGGTTACACACAAATACACTTCATGAATTAGTGTTTTATTATGACATAAACACATCATGAATTAGTGTTTTATTATGACACAAACACATCATGAATTAGTGTTTTATTATGACACAAACACATCATGAATTAGTGTTTTATTATAACACAAACTTCATGAATTGGTGTTTTATTTTGAGAAAAACAAATCGTGAATTACTTTTTTATTATGTTTCATTATGAGACAAACACATCATGAATTTTTGTTTTATTATGACACAAACATCATGAATTGTTGTTTCATTATGAGACAAACACATCATGAATTAGTGTTTTATTATGACACAAACACATCATGAATTAGTGTTTTATTATGACACAAACACATCATAAAATGGTGTTTTATTATGACAAAAACACATCATGAATTAGTGTTTTATTATGAGACAAACACATCATGAATTGGTGTTTTATTATGACAAAAACACATCATGAATTAGTGTTTTATTATGAGACAAACACATCATGAATTTTTGTTTTATTATGACACAAACATCATGAATTGTGTTTCATTATGAGACAAACACATCATGAATTAGTGTTTTATTAAGAGACAAACACACCGTGAATTAGTGCTTTATTATGAAACAAACACATCATGAATTAGTGTTTTATTATTACACAAACACATCATAAATTAGTGTGTTATTATGACACAAACACATCATGAATTACTGTTTTATAATGACACAAACACATCATGAATTAGTGTTTTATTATGAGACAAACACATCGTGAATTAGTTTTTTTATTATGTTTCATTATGAGACAAACACATCATGAATTTTTGTTTTATTATGACACAAACACATCATGAATTGTTGTTTTATTATGAGACAAACACATCATGAATTAGTGTTTTATTATGAGACAAACACATCATGAATTAATGTTTTCTTATGTTTTATCATGAGACAAACACATCATGAATTAGTGTTTTATTATGAGACAAACACATCATGAATTAGTGTTTTATTATGTTTTATTATGAGACAAACACATTATAGGTTCACGGCGCCATAAGCTCGTTAAACAGGCTTTGTGTGAAATATAACAGAGTCTAGGACTGCTTTTAGTATCCTGGTGGTCCAGAGGTAGCGTTCCCCGGTCACAGTCGTGGGCTCGTGGGCCTTGGGTTCGAATCCTGGCGGGTTGAGGTGTTGATTGTATGTAGAAGTCCGCATGCTTTATTGGGCTAATGAAATATATATATATATATATATATATATATATATATATATATATATATATATATATATATATATATATATATATATATATATATATATATATATATTTATATATATATATATCTTGATAAAATCACAAGAGAAAATGGAAACAAAGGAGCACCTTAGCTTTCGTCTTTATTCAAGACATCTTCAGAGGCAACTGGATTACATGGACAGAGAGAGGCTTAAATATACAGGGTGACCTTATTAAACATGAGGTCAGGTCATAATGATGTCATCCACTAATCCCCACACCAACACCAACACACACGTAGAGGTGCTTAAGAGAAGGGGGCGACGTGACTAGTCAGGTCAGGTCAAAAATAAGGGACCCACTAAATAACTATCCTACATCTAGATCAACAAAGGTTTTCAAAGAACATAAGAACATAAGAATGGAGGAAACTGCAGCGGGCCTATTGGCCCATACTGGGCAGTCCCGTTTACACCCAACCTCTATTGCTCAAATAAGCATCCAACCTATGTTTGAAGCTATTCAGCGTATTCGAGTTAATGAAGAGTATTTGGTAACTTGTTCCATTCATCCACTACTCTGTTTCCAAACCAGTGTTTACCTATTTCACGCCTAAATCTAAATTTGTTTAATTTACAACCATTGTTACGAGTTCGCTCCTGGTTGGATAGTTTGAGTACCTTTGTAATGTCCCCTTTGTTTAGCCCTGCCTTCCACTTATACACCTCTATCAGGTCGCCCCTCGCTCTACGTCTCTCGAGGGAGAGCAAATTAAGATGCTTTAACCTGTCTCTATACTCAAGGTTCCTAATGCCCCGGATTAGTCTTGTCATTCTCCTCTGAATTCTTTCCAAGGATTCTCTATCCATTCTGTAATACAGTGACCAGAACTGAACTGCGTAATCCAGGTGTGGTCTCACAAGAGCAAGATACAGTTTTAGGATGACCTCGCTGGTCTTGTAACTAACACTCGTTTGCATGAACCCAAGTACTTTATTAGCCTTGTTATGAGCAAAAACACATTGTTTACTTGGCTTAAGGTTCCTACTTATCATTACTCCTAAATCTCTCTCGCAGTCGGATTTCTCTATGGCATCGTTGTTCATCTGGTGTCTGGTTTCCCTGTTTACATCTCCTATACTGAGTACTTTACATTTGTCCACGTTGAATTTCATCTGCCATTTTTCAGACCATTCAAAAATTTTTTTTAGATCTTCCTGTAGTTTTGCGGAGTCCTCGTCAGATTTAATAACACGTCCTATTTAGTGTCATCAGCAAATTAGCTTATGTTGCTGTCTATGCCAATATCTATGTCGTTTATGTATATAATAAATAATAATGGTCCAAGTACTGAGCCTTGGGGAACTCCACTTGTGACGTTGCTCCAATGGGACTTAGTGCCATTAATGCTCACTCCTTGTTTCCTGTCCTGTAACCACGCCCTAATCCATTTAAGGATATTACCTTTGATGCCATGTGCTTCTACCTTTCTAATTAGTCTTTCGTGGGGGACTCTGTCGAAGGCTTTGCTAAAGTCGAGATATACCACATCATAATTGTGCCCCTCGTCCACCGATTCGAAAACTGATGAAAAGAATGTTAATAGATTAGTTAGGCATGAACGTCCGCTTGTGAAGCCATGCTGGGAATCATTGATCAATCTGTACATCTCTGGGTGATTTCGAATAGAGTTTGAAATGATTGCTTCCAATAATTTGCCTACTATTGATGTTAGACTGATTGGGCGGTAGTTAGAGGATAGTGATCTATCCCCCTTCATGAAAATCGGTATTACATTCGCTATCCTCCCGGATTCTGGTACTACACCTGTTTTTAAGGACATGTTAAACAACTTTGCTAAGGGCATACTAAGCTCTTCCTTACATTCCTTTAATACTCTGGCAAATATCTCATCGGGACCAGGTAACTTATAAGGCTTTAGTTTGTCTATTTGCTGACTAACATCATTACTAGTCACTACTATCTTGCTTAATTTGTTTTCTTCACTATCTCTGAATAGAGTCGGTGCCTCGGGTATCATGTTTAAATTTTCGGTGGTGAAAACTATTGAAAAATATTTATTCAAATTATTGCTCAGTTCTCTGTCGTTATCAGTGAGCTCGCCGGTATCTGACCGTATTGGTCCAATCTTTTCTCGTGTTTTAGTTTGATACATTTGGTAGAATCCTTTGGGGTTTGTCTTCGCCTCCCTTGTTATCCTTACCTCATTATTCCTCTTGGCTTTCCTTATCTCGGTTTTAACCCTACTCGCTAATAATTATTTATCAATTTAGGGTCATTGTTGTCTGATCTGAGTTTTTTGTATGGTATGTTCTGCCTTTGTGCATTAAGTAACTCATTATTTAAATTGCCGTGGAACTCGTCAATCTCAGATCTCCTTATCAGGTCGGTGTCATCTGTCAGGTTCACGGCCAAGCGCGACACCCCCTCTCTCAGCTGCCTATTTAAACTGTCAAAGTTTGCCCTTCTGAAATCTGGTACGTTAGTGGAATTTTCCTTACGTCTGCCCTGAAAATCTAACTGGAATCTAATTTCTTTGTGATCGCTGTTTGCAAGTTCGTTCCCTACCTCGACATTGCTCATGAGGTTTTCTCTGTTTGACAGAACTAAATCGAGAATATTATTACCCCGGGTGGGTTCGGTTATATGTTGACTTAGGAAACAGTCCTGGATCGTCTCGAGAAAATCCTCTGATTCTGAGTTACCTGTAAGGTCAGTCCAATCTATTTGGCCAAGGTTAAAGTCGCCTACTATACAGACTTTGTTGTGTATGGAAGCCCTGCGCATTTCATCCCAGATAAGTCGCTCATTGACTCTATCAAGATTGGGAGGTCTATATATTACTCCTGTGATTAATTTTTCCCTACCGTTGATTAATTCTATCCAAATTGTTTCTGTATTCCGCTCAGTTTTTATTTCCTTATTTATTTCACACTTCAGATTATCCCTAACATAGATTGCTACTCCGCCTCCTTTCCTGGTCTGCCTATCGGTATGGAACAGTTTGTAACCCGCAATTTGGTATTCGACCGGTAACTCACGTGAGTCTAGGTTGATCCATGTTTCAGTGAATGCTATTATATCGATTTTTTCGGTACATGCCAAGGCCCTAATATCATCCATTTTGTTTCTCATACTTCTACTGTTCGCTTAGTATACATTTAAGTTAGTCGTGTTCTGAGTCCTCCCCTTACCGCGTTTAGTTTTAAACTCCCTGTCTAATTTAGTTTTGTCATCATTCCTAACACTATTTCCCTGTAATCTTTCACTTTGTTTACCCGCTCCCACTGCATTGTCCTCCAACCCCGTGCTCATATGTTCTCCTAGCAGTTTAAAGACTTCGATATCTTTTGAACTGCCCCCTCTAGAGCTCCAGCCAGGGTTGCTACTCCATCCCTAGACAGGTGCACCCCATCCCTAGCATAAAGGTCCCTTCTGCCGTAGAAGTTGTCCCAGTTGTCAATGAATGGGACTGATATTGACTTGCAATATCTGTCAAGACGGTCGTTGACACCAACTGCCCTTGACAACCATTCACTGCCAACTCTCCTTCTAGGGAGGACACAGCATATGATAGGGATCCCTCCCTTAGTCCTAATACGATCTATAGCTGCCTTGAACTTATCAAGAAGCTCCTCGCTCCTACACCGGCCAATATCATTGTCTCCTGCACTGAGGCAGATAATGGGTTTGTTCCCATTACCAGACAAGATATTGTCCATCCTGTCAATTATATCCCCCACCCCAGCTCCTGGTAAACACACCCTCATCCTATTTATGTTTTTACCACAAAAAGCCCTGTCCAAGTACCTTACCTGTGAGTCACCAACAATTAATGTTTTTATACCTTCCTTGTCAGCCCTGTCCCTGACTGTACTAACGTCCAATTCGTCTATCAAGGGACTGAACGAGTTGGTACACTTAGCTGCTGATGTCGTTGTTGACGTATCCTTGGTTTGTTTCTTCATCACCAGTTTGGTCTTCCCTCTCCTTACAACCTTCCATTCTCTTGAATTTTCGTCAGACACTGGATTTTCCTGTCCCGCCTCCCCCTTCAATCTCGCCATCTCTTCTTTTAATTTCAGGTTCTCCAACGTGGCCCTCTCTATTTCTTCCTTGGCCCTCGCCAATTCGTCCATGGCCCATTCCAGCTTGGCCAACAAACTCGCAGACCCCAGACCACACATAGCGCTGGCCATACCTGATAATTATCCTTCGGGAGCTAACCCTGCCGTGACCTTTCCCCTAGTGAGGTCAGAACACAACTGAGTGAGGTCAGAACACAACTGAGTGTCCACAGAGAGTGTTATAACATGTATGTTAGGGATAATTAGTTGGAAATAATTATCCCATGTTGGGTAGTGGACCCAGGTATCTGCTGATTTCATTATTAACGTGTATGTTGAGTAAGGTCTTGTAACTGTACTGAGAAGTACCACTTGGATGTTGAGTAAAGTAATCTACAATGAGTGCCATGTACTATGTATTGTGAGTAGGGCCAAGGAACTCGTCCCGCTATGCCATGTAATGTAACACCAGTAAGGTTGTGTGCATTAAGAGTGAAAGATCTAAGTAATTACTCTTGAGTAAAGAAATAAGAAAATAAGAAAATAAGTAAAGAAGAAAGTACTGAGTCTGCAATAAGCCCAGGAGTTGAACCTGGTAGTTATAAATTAATAATATCTCTTTTTTCCCTTTGATTTCATATTAATCAATTTGTTCCTAGAGTACTTTAGGTGTATTCATTTCTCCCACAGTATTTTACCTTTATTTCCGTCAAAGTGACTTGATACCAGAATTACCATACCCATATGCCTAGACCCTCGACCATGCTACCAAAAGAATGTCCATGCTACCAAAAGAATAGGTGACAGAACCGAGTAAGAGTAAGAATTAAGATAAGAGAAGTAAGTAAGATGAGGGTGGTGTAGGTGTTGGAACACACGTGCCCTCACAGTGCCAGCAACGTTGCGGGCACAGGCCCTGCAGCCGGTGAGTGATGCTCCCGTGAGTGGCCACATGGGACAGAATCGCACCTGGGAGAGGGCAAGGAACAGTTTCTGGTGGCCGGGATGGAGAATGATGTAGCGGCACACATCAGCAAATGTGAGGCATAAGGGAAGAACAAAAGAGCTAAATTGCCAGGGAGAACACCGTTGCAATGCACGAAAATTCCTGACTACACAAAAATGATCCTCCATACATTTTAGAATATACGTACACAATACAATATGAACACAATAGTATAATATATAATACTCTCACAGCAAGAACAACGGGATGAGCATAAACAAGAAAATGTTCAGCTGCAAGTGAAAATTCAGGAACACCTGCAGGAACAGAGAGAAGAACATAAACAACTACTGCAAGAACAGAGAGAATAGCAGAAGCAACAACTAGAGCAGCTGCAGGGAAAGATCGACAAGAAACTTCAGGAATGGGACGAGGTTCTGCAAGTGATGTGTAACAGCTTCAGAAAGTCAGAGCACCTGAGTTCAAACCCCAAGCTACGTCAAATGAAGTGATGAACTATCCAGGAGTACCAGTGAAGAAGAAACCACAGGAATTCGATGGTAAGGTCTCCTGGGAAGTATACCAAGCACAGTTTGAGTTACTTGCAAAACAAAATGGGTGAGACGACAAGCAGTGTGCATACAATTAGCCACGAGTCGGAGGGGCGCGGCTATGGAGGTTCTCAGCCAGTTGACAGGAGAAGAGCGAAGCAGTTACATGTCACTGGTAAAGGTACTGGAATGAAGGTATGGAGCCAAGCACCTAAATGAGGTTTACAGGGCCAGATTCCGTACTCGTACACGTAATCTAGGCGAAACACTGCAACAGCTTGCTCAAGAGGAAAGTATGGCTCATAGGGCATACTTTGGGGCTCACCTGATCTGTTAGCTGTGTTGTTGAGGGACCAGTTTGTGAACGCATTGGACAGCACGCAGATCAAGTTACAGGTGAAGCAGTCCCAACCCGTAACTCTACAGGAAGCTTTGGCTAGAGCCCTATAGTTTGAATCTCATGTGAGATCAAGTTTACCAAGCTTCAGGATGGAGTCTAGCGCTGGGCTTAAAGCATGAAAGGGTCAAGTACAAGAGACAGAGAGATTTAAAGGAACCTGCTTGTATTGTGAAAATATTCGGCACAAGCAGGAGGACTGTTACAAGCGGAAACGAGAATGAGAGAAGGGCAATACAGAGAAGAACATGGAAATGAGATGATGTTGGAAGTGTGGAGACGATGGACACTTCCAGGCTAATTGCCCACAGAATTCTAAGAGAGAGAAAGCAGAACAGCCCACTAAGATGGGGAACTAGAGATGGCTAGTGCTGAGGGGCAAAGACCAGCCTGTCTCACCAGATCCCCACTATTGACAAAATATAACCTAGCCACTGTAAGCAGTGTCCAGTGTGAAGGTGAGATCGATGGCATAAGGTGTCCGTTGGTGATCGACACAGCCTTGGAGCAGACTTTTGTGAGGTCGGACGTGGTTAGTCATCGTGAACTACCTGAGACGTCGCAGCAGCTGTGCGGGATAACTGGACACTGCGCAGTACTGAAGGGACCAGTGGATATCAGCAACAAGCTGGAAGGGGAAGAAGAAACCCTACAGTTTTATGTAGCGGATATAGCAGTCCCTTGCATCCTGGGGCTGGACTACCTCCTACCTCGCAGGTGTCAACTGGACCTTGGCTCGATGCATTTGAAAATAAAAGGAAAGTGGGTACCGCTGAGGAATGTGAAGCATGCAAGTGCTAAGATTACAGCAAGGCGAACAGTAGTTATTACCCCCAAGATCGGAGGTGTGGTTGCCACACAAGGTGACCAGTGCCTTGCATACCTGTCTGGGAGCATTGGAGCCTGATTGTCAGCAGTGCTGCAAGAGAAAGACAGTTCCCAAGAAGTGTAATCGCACAACAATGGAGGAGGATCCAGCCGTTGCTGGGGAAGGCTTTGAGAAGCTGCAACTGGAACACCAAGACCTGCGACCAATAGTCGAGTGGATGAACCAGAGCTCAGTACAGCCAGCATGAGAGACGATCTCTGGAGCAAGTCCTACGACTAAAAGCTACTGGGTGTAGTGGGATGCTCTTCAGCTGAAGGATAGTCTGCTGCAGCGTCAGTGGGTGAATACGGATGGCCAGAACAGGGACTGGCAGACGATACTTTCTCGGAAGATGAGGTCAAAGATCCTGAGGGAGATGCACAACAATTCAACCAGTGGTCATCTGGGAGTGAAGAATGCCCAAAGTCGCCTGCGGGCAAAGGTTTTACTTGGTTGGCATACGTAAGGATGTGGAAGAATTGTGCCGTTCATGCGATGTGTGCTGTGCCAAGAAGGGACCAAAGCTAACACGCGTGCCCCACTGCAGTTGTACCATGCAGGTGCACCAATGGAGAGGATCGCAGTGGATAGTGCAGGACCTCTGCCACTCAGTGAAGGTGGAAATAGGTACATCTGTGTGGCCATGGATTACTTCACTAAGTGGCCAGAAGCTTATGCCATCCCAAATCAGGAAGCCACGACTGTTGCCAGGGTGCTGGTGGACCAGTTCTTCTGACGGTTTGATATGTGCCCTATGAGTTGCACTCGGACCAGGGCAGAAACTTTGAGTCAGCTGTGTTCAGCGAGTGGTGTAAACTGTTGGGCATAAGGAAGACTAGGACCACTCCACTTCGGCCAGTCAGATGGAATGGTAGAAAAATTTAATTGGACCTTGGGACAAGAACTGGCCCAGTACTGTGTTAGGGGGCAGACAGAATGGGACCAAAGGTTGCCTGCTCTGCTGATGGCATATCGGTTGGCTGCCCACGAGTCACCTGGATACGCACCGACAAAACTGATGCTGGGTCACGAACTGCGGCTGCCAGTGGACCTGCTGACAGGAAGACCACCTGATGAAGAACTTTCTGAAGAAACCACCAGTTACCCTCAAAAGCCTCCAAGAAAGGTTGACAGAAGTCCACCATCAAGTTCGAGGAGCTCTGGAGTTCTCGGATGAAGTGATGAAGCAGCAGCGAGCATCAAATGCGCAGCTTGTGGTGGCCCTCACTCCTCCGATCGGGAGTGCCCCAAGTGGAGGGAGGAGTGTAGGGTGGCTAAGCTGCGAAGCAAGAAAAAACTGAGCTATAAGGAGGCTCTCCTTGTAGTGAAGACCGAAGAAAAGAAGAATCAAGAAAAGAAAAAACAAGACCCCAAGAAGACCACAGAAAAGAAGCCAGAATTAAACAAGACCGAAGAAAAGACAAAAAAGCCAAATTTAGTAACATTGAAATTATCAGCGTTTTTAGACTTTTACGAGAATATACCAGAACAAGACCAAGAAGAAGAATGGAAATTGAAAAGCAAAAAGAACTAAAGGAAGACCAAGGAAAACGACTCTTGAAAAAAAACAGCTTTGGCCGAAATAGCCTAAGGCGAAGTGGCCAGTAATCTCCAAACCTGTCTGTCTGTCTTAGAGTCAGTCAACTGTTTCTGCTCAGAGTGTGAAGAATAAGCCTAATAGAACAACTGAAGATAATTATTGTGCAAGTATTGTGGAATTCTTGTGAGCAATGTAAAGTGTGGTAGTGTGCTGACTATATATTCGAAATGTGGAGTTGAGCTGTGGAGACATTACCCTGTTAACAGTGTTGTCAAGAATTATTGTTTATTAAAGAAGAATACAGTGCACAAGTGTGTTTCTGTGACCTGGTGGGAATCTATCTGCCTGGCAGGACAGTTAGTGGTAATTCGATGACACTTGTGAGATATCTACTGCTTCTGTACATACGACCCTGGCCTCAGGTAACCAGCGGTGGACGTTGGGTAAGCGTTGAAAGGAGGGTCGTAACAATAGGTTGGGTTAGGTCTTGTTAGGTTAAGTCAGGGCCGGATTCAGGAGTGGGCAAAATGGGCAGCTGCCCAGGGGCCTCAACAATCTGGGGGCCTCCACATTTTAGAAGCACTTGCTAAAATAGCTTGAGATGAAAATGAGACGAGCAAAACATGTTATGAAGCCAATGGTCTCCATGATAAGATGTGCAAGTTAGAGACTGCTATTTATGCTGTGTTTTGGCATGACATTCTTGGCAGAGTTGATGCAACAAGCCATGCATTGCAAGATCCTAAACTCGATTTAAATACAGCAGTAGCAATGCTGAAGTCTTTGGAATGTTTTGTACGAGAAAAAAGAGAGTGCTTCCATGTTTATGAGAAGAAGGGAAGGGAAATGTCAGAAACTGGGGATTATTCAGACACGCAAGCGTCAACGTAATGTACGACTCAATCCATTGGATTATGGACGATCAGAAGAAGCAGCCCTCTCACAGTCAGAAAAATTTCGGGTTCAGAATTTCCTTCCAGCAATTGATCACTTCCTGAGTTCACTGGATCAACGGTTAAAGGCCTATGAGGAAACCTGTTCACTTTTCGGGTTCTTGTCTAAACTGGAGTCAATGAATTGTGACGAAATTGAAGCAGCTGCAGCAAAATTGGTTGCCGAGTACAAAAATTATTTGGATCAAACACTTGGAGTTGAACTTGTGCAGTTTACAGCGTTCTTCACTCAATTTCTTGAAGACGAAGATGATGAGAAAGGGAGGGCACATTACCTTTACAAGCTGTTGATAGACAAGAAAGTTGTAGATACATTTCCAAATGTTGAAATAATGCTACGGATGTACTTGGTGCTCATGGTCACAAATTGTTCTGGAGAACGTTGTTTCAGTAAAATGAAGTTTATTAAAAACAGACTTTGTACTACAATGTGTCATGATAGGCTCAGCCACCTGGCTTTGATGAGTATCGAATATGACATCCTCAGAGAGATTGACTTCGAAAAGTTGATCAAAAACTTTGCAGCGGCCAGGTCACGTAAAGTGCCTGGTCTGTAAATAAAGGTAATGTTTATTTTCTATTTTGCAATTGATCAATGTTTGTGTTCAATATATCCATTATCCATGGTCGATGGCAGTTATTTTTATTAAAATTCTTGTTTTTTCCAACATGTTCATACTGTTGTTATAATTTTATCAAATTCATTAAATTTTTTATTTGTTTTGCTATTGGATGCAAAACTTCAATTTTACTTATAGTTGAGTTAATACTTATTCTGAATCTATCTGACCTTGGACTTAAACAAGCCTATACATGCATTCTTGGACAGAACCATTATTTGAGTAGAGGTTTATCAGATTAATAATGCAAAGAATCATCTCTCTGTAATAACTAATAATATATTCTTTTCTGTGAAGTCTCTTGAAAATTTTTGACATGTGCGGTAGTAGCTATATCAGGGCTGGCCGACTTGAAACTACATGAATGACTCCAGTCATGTCTCACTTTTGTGTGTGTGTGTGTATGTGTTGGGAATTTGTACACTATCAATAAATATACAGTTAATTAAAAATGTCTCAATGTTCTAATTTCCTCAATATAACTGCATATGGCTTCAAAATTTTCCAAAGAAGTGTTCAAATTTCAACATTTTCCTGGGGGGCTTACAGCGCCCCCCGGAACTCCCAGATGTTTAGGCTCGCTTCACTCGCCACCCCACCCTCTTGGGTAGTTATAATGAGGGGGGCCTCCACAAAGAGGCTGCCCATGGGCCTCCACAGGTCTAAATCCGGCACTGGGTTACATCAATAGCACAACGTCAGTTAAAGACCCTTTATTGTAACTGGTGTAGTTATGTTATATATCTACTATATTATAACTAGATGCAACGATTGGACTCACAACTTGCGAAACTTTAAATTCGATATTATATGTTACTGTCTCTATGGCAGCACGTGAAGAGCAGAGTCGTCGTTAGGGGTGGGCTTCCGGGGCTTTAGCCCCGAATCTTTTCAAGTCTTAATAATGTTTTAAATTCAGGATTTATTTACTTCCATCCATATCAAATGAATTTTATATGATTATCCTTAATTTATCAATCACTCCTCCTGATGAGTACTGCTGTTGTACAGTGCCTTCGGGAGATTGGAACAGCCATGGCAGTAAGTCTTCGGGAGATTGGAACAGCCATGGCAGTAAGTCTTAGAGCAAACCTGTGCAGGTTACCAACAATCTACGTGATTGTAATGGTCCACATCTTGTTCGCCACCACAGAGGAATTGAAGTAGTTTCTTCAAAGGGAAACTGTGGTGTCATGGGTTGCGTTAGGCTTACCAACGTAACCAACTCCTAAGTTTGTTTTTACGGGTGATAAGACACCCGGAGAATCATGACTCCGACATCATTATTCCACTAGTGGGTATGTGAGTCAGTTCATGGGGGGCGACTGAGACAGTGTTGTGTTGTCCATCGTGTCCTAGGCCCCAAAGCCACCTTTTAGTCAGTATGCCCTAGATCATACTGACTCACCCTCCCCTTCCTGAAGGGAATGGGTAGCTATACAGAGTCCTTTACCACGACCCCGTCCTGTGACCTGTCAGTGACACGAGAGTAAGTGTGCCAACCCAAGGTTTGTTATTCCTCGTGGAAAGGTCACGTGTGGAAGCCTGGTTGCGTGGAAAGAGCAATCCAGACTGGCCTATTGAACTCAAGTGGTTAATCAAGTCACCTTACCAGTTCTGCGCGACACTGTCTGCAATGACTGTAAGTGAAACGAGACTAGGTGTCTCCAAGGTTTGTTATTATTCCCCGTGGAAAGATCATGTGTGAAAGCTTGGTTGCAACAAGAGCAATCCAGGTTGGCAGTGAATGCATCACTTGAGGAATAAAGGCTCCGTAAAGTTATATCCATAGTAATTAAATTTGCAACCCCAGGTGAAAATTCCCCTCTAAGATTAATTTTATTATGGCATGAATGTGAGTGACTCATATATCCATGCAAATTGTAAATCATTGTATGGAAGCTTGCCAAATAAATGTAAGTGCAATTATCTGCCCGTATCTGTGATCCTATCTTAGTATACTATTACTAAAGGCAATGACTGATTGGTTATGACAATATATAACCAATAACTTAGATGGATGTTGGAAATTAATGGAACCCATTAAATTAACAAGTATAAAAATCACTTGGAAATGTTGGGTGGTGGAGTGAATTTCTACGTAGATACACCATAATCTCCTGTAAGTAACCAGAGTGAAGATATCGAACTCTACGGTAGGAAACTAAGAAACACATAGCAATATAATATCCTAATATATAACACCCATCCAGACATATTAATCTGTGACATGTGGACTTGGCCCAAGCACTGCAATTCCAAGATGGTGTCTATGACACACTGAGAGAAAAGTGCACTGATGAAATGGCTGACGATCTATACAAGAAAGCAAAAGCCATATGTGAAACTAACCACATCCAGGAGCAGAGGGGTCCAAGATGCAAACAAAAGATGGAGGAGTATGTGGTGGAGTCCTCTCTTGGAAAAAGCTCCAATCTCAGTATTGCAGCTTCTGAAAAGGAACTTGTTTTTTCCTTGCCTTGACAGAATGATCAATGAACTTGACCAACGATTTACTGGTGTGGGAGCTGATCTCATGAAAGGTATCCAGTCTTGTCACCCAGCCTCTGCGACTTTCCTCTCTGAAGAGTTCTTAACAAAAGTTGCTATACATTACAAAATCAAGCTGAAATCGGAGGAAATACTGGTTGCTAAAAATTTTGGCTAGGAAGAAGGAGACAGGCGCCACTCCTAACATGCTCAGTGTATACAGGTTGCTCGATTCTGATATGTTTCCAACTCTGAACGCTACTTTTTAAGTGGCACTGACCATTCCTGTCAGCAGCTGCAGCTACGAGCGATCCTTCAGTGCCTTGAGACATCTACACACATGGTTAAGGAGCACTATGGGACAGGACAGACTCAATTACCTGGCTGTTCTGTTCATTGAAAAGAATACACTGGATGACATTGAACATAATGAAGTCATCAACAGATTTGCCAGACTCAAATGAAGAAGATATAGTTTGATGTTCCTCCCCCTCTCCAAAGGTGTGCCTCGTGTGGTAAACAGTGATTAGGTTAGTGAAGGGATAGAACATGTCAGTTTTACTTTTGCAACATTTAATGCATTAACCAATGTTAACACTCAATCAGCATGTTCACATGTCTCATTATACTGGTAACATACTACACACACAAACACAGGCACTCCAACAGAACTATAACAATCTACAAGCATTGATCACCATATACACAAGTTACTAAACTTGACACACGTTGGCCTACTACTTCCATAATATACATCCCGGGAATTGTCTGCAAAATCAATTTAATAAACATTTTTGCTGTATTTTAGACCGTTTGGTTTCTTCTTTTAACTGCCTTCAGATGCCAGGAAATGCTGTCACAGTCTAAATTCAAAATATTTCCAGGGGAGCATGCCCCCAGATCCTCCCAAACTCGTGCCTTATGGTTCTAAAGAACTCAGGGCTAAGCCGCCAATGTCCTGAAGGTCTAGCAACGGCCCTGGTGGAGAGAGAGGATTCTGATGGTCCCCGGGAAGGAAGGTAGGTAACAGCTGACTTTCCGAGCAGTTATCCCCTGTACAGTTGTCTTTATAAAAATACAAACATTTGTAGACGTCCTAAAAAAAGAAAAAATTTGTTCAGCTATTTAAGTTTTTAAACGTCGTGAAATGTGTTGTTGTAACCGACCACAAACACAACACAACGATAATCGTTTCAACAACACGCGACTATCTCCCACACAAGATAACACGGGGCGGACCCACCAAGGTTTGTAAGATATACACTCCAGATAACTGATGGCGTAGGAACACACCTAAACATATTTGCTTGAATAACACGAAAATAAAATTAGAAATAACGTCAACATTTAAGTGAGAATTTCATAACTAAATAAGCTTTGCGTAATAATATGTAACACATAACGCATCCTTCCAGTCCAGGGGTATGTTGGGAGGTTACTCTATTAAAGGTCTTGTATGTGTCCATGGCATGGTGAGCTGGACAGTGTTCATGACCGTATGGTGAGCTGTACAGTGTTCATGAACGTATGGTGAGCTGTACAGTGTTCATAACAGTGTGATGAGCTGTACATTTTTTTTAGTTTAACAAATTTATTGAGAAAGCTTGGAGTACATTTTGCCTATTGTGAGTAATTCAGTCAGGTCTTGACACTGAGGGTGGTATCACTTCTAACTGCCACGCAGGAAAGAGGTTCACACACAAAGGAATACATCATATTCATTAACAGTATATATAGGTCAGATTCATGTGGGTGATGTCACTGTTCACTGCCATGCAGGGCAGAGGCTCATACACAATGGACGTCATATTCTAATTGAAGACTAATTAGTGTGGGCTAGCAAATTTGGGATGAACAGCCTGAAGTCTTTGACAGTGTCACATTCAATAATATAGTGTTCAAGTGTAGCCTTTAAAGGTTTATCACAAAGTTTACATGCTGAGTGTTCCGGTTTGGGTACAGCGTTACTAACTTGCCAGATGTGTCTGTATCCTAGCCTTATTCTGGCCACGACTACATCACATTGTCTGGTTCTGTCCTTATGCTGGCCATACCGGTACCTCTCGTCACAAAATTTGTCATATTTACTAATGCTACAACTGCCAGGTCTCTCTGCATTTCTCAGTTCTTCTAGATCAGAGTTCATGAGCTGTACAGTGTTCATAACAGTATGGTGAGCTGTACAGTGTTCATAACAGTATGGTGAGATTTACAGTGTTCATAACAGTATGGTGACCTGTACCGTGTTCATAGCAGTATGTTGACCTGTACCGTGTTCATAACAGTATGGTGAGTTGTACAGTGTTTATAACATGGTGAGGTGTACAGTGTTCAAAGCATGTCATGGGGGCAGTGTACAGTACATTGTTTGTGGTATGGGACCCTGCTGCCATATGGCATCACGAAAATTGTGACCAAGTTCCAGGTTGCTGCGCTGACTTTCTGCCTCATTTACACCAATTGCAGGGTCTCAATTGTTTCTCTTACTATTGACAACACAACATACATATATTGTTTCTCACTTTTGATCTTTTTTTCAGTTTTTTATTTATTTAAGGTTATTATTATTATTATTATTAATAGTAGTAGTAGTAGTAGTAGTAGTAGTAGTAGTATTACATTTTCGTCCCCCAGGTCCCGATGTGGGTCAGTAATCTGTGCCCGGGTGGGCTGGTAACACCCCCCTCCGAAAAAAAAATTATTCAAGATACGACATAAGGCAAGAATACATTGTTCATGGCAAGACATGGGACAGTGTACTTTGTTCATGGCTAGGGCAGTATCCTTTGTTCATAACTTGGCATGGTGGGGTGTACATTGTTCTTGGCTTGGAGGCAGTGTACTTTGTTCATAGCTTAGCACGGTGAGGTGTACATTGTTCGTGGCTTGGGGGCAGTGAACTTTGTTCATGGCTTGGGGCAGTGTCCTTTGTTCATGGCTTGGCATGGTAAGGTGTACATTATTCTTGGCTTGGAGGCAGTGTACTTTGTTCATGGCTTAGCACGGTGAGGTGTACATTGTTCGTGGCTTGGGGGGCAGTGAACTTTGTTCATGGCTGAGAGGCAGTGTCCTTTGTTCATGGCTTGGCATGGTGAGGTGTACATTGTTCGTGGCTTAGGGGCAGTGTACTTTGTTCATGGCTTGGCATGGTGAGGTGTACATTGTTCATGTCGTGGCACGGGGACTGTACACGCTCACTATGCTATCTGAAAATAAAGAACGAAGAATCTGAAACCATTCCGAGAAGACAAGCCCCATTCTGCATATTCTCACAGCCATCGTGCCCAGGTGTTCGACAAGTTTGGGTTGAGAGAGTACCTTGTTAATGATATGGTATGGGACACCCACATCACATCAACACCCACATCACATCAACATCCATCATCAGCACCCACATCACATCAACACCCACATCACATCAACATCCACATCACATCAGCACCAAACATCCATCAACACCCACATCCACACATCATCACCCACATCACATCAACACCCACATCACATCAACACCCATCACATCAACACCCACAGCATCCAGGAGAACAAGACCACACAGGAGGGTGTGGGTCTAGCATCCAGGGTGGGCAAGACCACACAGGAGGTGTGGGTCTAGCATCGCGGGTGAACAAGACCACACACAGGAGGGTGTGGGTATGTCATCCAGGGGAGAACAAGACCACACAGGGAGGTGTGGGTCTAGCATCAGGGGTGAACAAGACCACACACAGGAGGTGCCAGGTCCAGCATCCAGGGAGTGAACAAGACACACAGGAGGGTGTGGGTCTAGCATCCAGGGGTGAACAAGACCACACAGGAGGGACTGGGTCTGTGTCAGGGGTGAACAAGACCACACAGAGGTGTGGGTCTACAGCATCAGGGGTGAACAAAGACCACACAGGAGGGTGGCAGGTCAGGCATCCCAGGAAGGCAAAGACCACACAGGGAGGGTGTGGGTCTAGCATCAGGGTGAACAAAGACCACACAGGAGAGGTGTGGGTCGCATCCAGGGGTGAACAAGACCACACAGGAAGGTGGGTCTAGCATCCGGGTGAACAGACCACACAGGAGGTGTGGGTCTAGCATCCAGGGAGTGAACAAGACCACACAGGAGGGTGGGTCCCGAGGCATCAGGGGTGAACAAGACCACACAGGAGGAGGTGTGGGTCTGCTGTCCAGGGGTGAACAAAGACCACACACAGAGGGTGTGGGTCTGGCATCCAGGGAACAAGACCACAGGAGGTGTGGGTCTCGAGCATCCCAGGGGTGGAACAAGACCACACAGGGAGGGTGTGGGCCATGTCATCCAGGGAGAACAAGACCACACAGGAGGTGCATCAGGGTGAACAAAACCACACGGGAGGTGTGGGTCTAGCATCCAGGTGGACAAGACCACACACAGGAGAGGTGTGGGTCTGGCATCCCAGGTGAACAAGACCACGCAGGAGAGGTGTGGGTCTGGCATCAGGGAGTGAACAAAGACCACACAGGAGAGGTGTGGGTCTAGCATCAGGGTGTTTCAAAAGAACACACAGGAGATTAACCCAGGTCGAGCATCAGGGAAGGGCTAAAGACCACCTGCAGGGAGGGTGTGTGGGTCTAGCATCAGGGAAGAACTCAGACCACACAGGAGAGGTGTGGGTCTAGCATCAGGGAGTGAACAAGACCACAGGGAAGGTGTGGGTCTAGCATCCAGAACAAGACCACACAGGGAGAGGTGTGGGTCTGTCAGAGTGAAAAGACCACCAGGAGAGGTGTGGGTCTGGCATCCAGGTGAACAAGACCACACAGGAGAGGTGTGGGTCTGGCATCAGGAGAACAAGACCACACAGGGGGGTGAACAAGACCACACAGGAGGTGAGGTATATGATCAGGGGAGAACAAGACCACACATAGAGGTGTAGGTCTAGCATCAGGGAGAACAAGACCACACAGGAGAGGTGTGGGTCTAGCATCAGGGTGAACAAGACCACACACAGGAGAGGTGTAGGTCTAGCATCAGGGTGAACAAGACCACACAGGGAGGTGTGGGTCTAGCATCAGGTGAACAAGACCACACAGGAGAGGTGTGGGTCTAGCATCAGGGTGAACAAGACCACACAGGAGAGGTGTGGGTCTAGCATCAGGGTGAACAAGACCACACAGGAGAGGTGTAGGTCTAGCATCAGGTGAACAAGACCACACAGGAGAGGTGGGTCGAGCATCAGGGAGAACAAGACCACACAGGAGAGGTGTAGATCTAGCATCAGGGTGAACAAGACCACAGGAGAGGTGTAGGTCTAGCATCAGGGTGAACAAGACCACAGGAGAGGTGTGGGTCGAGCATCAGGGTGAACAAGACCACACAGGAGAGGTGTGGGTCTAGCATCAGGGTGAACAAGACACAGGAGAGGTGTAGGTCTAGCATCAGGGTGAACAAGACCACACAGGAGAGGTGTGGGTCGAGCATCAGGGAGAACAAGACCACACACAAGACCACACAGGAGGTGTAGGTCTGGCATCAGGGGTGAACAAGACCACACAGGAGGTGTGGGGTCTAGCATCCCAGGGGAGAACAAAGACCACACAGGGGAGAGGTGTGGGTCTCTGTCAGGAGAACAAGACCACACAGGAGGGTGTGGGTCTGGCATCCCAGGGGTAGACCACACAGGGAGGGGTGTGGGTCCTGGCATCATGAGGAGAACAAGACCACACAGGGAGGGTCAACAGGTCTGTGTCAGGGAGTGAACAAGACCACACACAGGAAGTGTGGGTCTACAGCATCAGGAGTGAACAAGACCACACAGGAGAAGTGTGGGTCTGTCAGGAGTGAACAAAGACCACACAGGAGAGGTGTGGGTCTGGCATCAGGGTGGTCCACACAGGAGGTGTGGGTCTAGCATCAGGGAGTGAACAAGACCACACAGGAGGTGCTGGGTCTAGCATCCAGGGTGAACAAAGACCACACAGGAGGTGTGGGTCTGGCATCAGGGGTGAACAAGACCACACAGGGAGAGGTGTGGGTCTGTGTCAGGGGTGAACAAGACCACACAGGAAGGTGTGGGTCTAACATCCAGGGGTGAACAAGACCACACAGGGAAGTGTGGGTCTGGCATCAGGGGCACAAGACCACACAGGAGAGGTGTGGGTCTAGCATCCCAGGTGAACAAGACCACACAGGAGGGTGTCAGGTCCTAGCATCCAGGGGAGAACAAGACCACACAGGAGAGGTGTGGGTCTACAACATCAGGAGAACAAAGACCACACGGAGGTGTGGTCTAGCATCCAGGAGTGAACAAGGCCACAGGAGGTGTGGGTCTGGCATCAGGGAAACAAGACCACACAGGAGAGGTGTGGGTCTAGCATCCAGAGAGAACAAGACACACAGGAGGTGTAGGTCTGGCATCAGGAGAGAACAAGACCACAGGAGGGGTGTGGTCCCAGCATCCCAGGGAGTGAACAAGACCACACAGGGAGGTGTGGGTCTGCTTGTCAGGGTGAACAAGACCACACAGGGAGGTGTGAGTCTAGCATCCCAGAGGGCAAGACCACACAGGAGGTGTGGGTCTAGCATCCAGGAGTGAACAAGACCACACCTGGGAGAGGTGTGGGTCTCTAGCATCAGGGGTGGGCTGAACCACACAGGTGAGGTGTGGGTCTAGCATCCAGGTGAACAAGACCACACATTGGGGTGTGGGTCTGGCATCCCAGGGAGAACAAGACCACCACACAGGAGGTGTGGGTCCTAGCATCCCGGAAACAAGACCACCTGGGAGGTGTGGGTCTAGCATCGAGAGAACAAAGACCACACAGGAGGTGTGGGTCTGGCATCCAGGAAACAAAACCACAGGGAGGTGTGGGTCACAACGTCCCAGGGAAGAACAAGACCACACACGAGAACAAGACCACACAGGAGGTGTAGGTCTGGCATCAGGAGAACAAGACCACAGGAGAGGTGTGGTCTAGCATCAGTGAACAAGACACACAGGAGAGGTGTGAGGTCCAGCATCAGGGAGAACAAGACACAGGAGAGGTGTAGGTCAGCATCAGGGTAAACAGACCACAGGAGAGTGTGGGTCCAGCATCAGGGTGAACAAGACCACACAGGTGAGGTGTAGGTCTAGCATCCAGGGTGAACAAGACCACACAGGAGAGGCGTAGGTCTAGCATCAGGGAGAACAAGACCACACAGGAGAGGTGTAGGTCTAGCATCAGGGTGAACAAGACCTATAAGTTACAAAAAAGGACTTGGTGGCAGAGTGAGAAAAACATAAACTTATTTTCAAAATATTCTTTGCATAATTTAGCACCGCCTTACATTACAGCAATGACCA
Source organism: Homarus americanus (assembly GCF_018991925.1). Taxonomy (NCBI): domain Eukaryota; kingdom Metazoa; phylum Arthropoda; class Malacostraca; order Decapoda; family Nephropidae; genus Homarus; species Homarus americanus. The sequence continues at coordinate 59,320 of NW_024712261.1, read as the reverse complement.
AGATGGATATTTTTTTTTATTATGAAATTCTTTTTATATTATAAAATGAATCATCATTCTATATGGTATAAAGTACCAATACACAGTTTTAAAGTCATGTACCAAAATGGTTGTTCATAGAGGACAACAAAAATGTTTGGTTAGGTTAGGTGCCTCCGGGCAGGGGACACCCTGCAGTAAGAACCACCACCACAAACATCACGCAACACTTGTGTCTTGAGATCAAACAGACTTGACGTCCTATATCATATTATTGTTAAATAATGGACGTGCGTCACAGTGTATCATGTAACAATGCAGTTCGTGACTTGAACCTGGTAATTAAGGCGATACGGGAGAAAGAACCTTGAGTCAGGCTGGGAAAATAATGACGGTGAGGTCACGGCTAAGTCACTTCGCCAGCTTTCACGAAATGTAGAAAGTTTAATGTAATGACAGTACCTCCTCCCTCACTCTTCCTCCTCCCTCCTCTTTCCTCCTCCTCCTCTTCCTCCTCTCACTCTTCCTCCTCCCCCCTTCCCTCCTCCTCCTCTTCCTCCTCCTCTTCCTCCTCCCTCACTCTTCCTCCTCCCTCCCTCTTCCTCCTCCTTCACTCTTCCTCCTCCTCCTCCTCCTCCCCTCACTCTTCCTCCTCCCCCTCCTCTTCCTCCTCCCCTCCTCTTCCTCCTCCCTCTTCCTCTTCCCTCCTCTTCCTCTCCTCCTCTTCCTCCTCCTTCCTCTTCCTCCTCCTCCTCCTCCTCCTCCTCCTCTTCCTCCTCCTCCTCTTCCTCCTCCTCCTCTTTCTCCTCCTTCCTCTTCCTCCTCCTCACTCTTCCTCCTCCTTCCTCTTCCTCCTCCTTCATCTTCCTCCTTCACTCTTCCTCCTCCTTCTCTTCCTCCTCCCTCTCTTCCTCCTCCCTCCTCTTCCTCCTCCCTCACTCTTCTTCCTCCCACTCTTCCTCCTCCCCTCCTCTTCCTCCTCCCTCTCTTCCTCCTCCCTCCCTCTTCCTCCTCCCTCCTCTTCCTCCTCCTCACTCTTCCCTCCTTCCTTCCTCTCTTCTCCTCCTCCTCTTCCTCCCCCTCCTCTTCCTCCTTCCTTCACTCTTCCTCCTCCCCTCACTCTTCCTCCTCCCTCTTCCTCTCCTCCTCCTCCTCCTCCCCTCCTCTTCCCTCCTCCCTCACTCTTCCTCCTCCCTCCTCTTCCTCTTCCTTCACTCTTCCTCCTCCTCTCCTCTTCCTCCTCCTCCCTTTCCTCCTTCCTTCACTCTTCCTCCTCCTCCTCCTTCCTCTTCCTTCCTCTTCCTCCTCCTCACTCTCTTCCTCCTCCCTCATTTCTTCTCCTCCTTACTCTTCCTCCTCCTTCACTCTTCCTCCTCCTTCCTCTTCCTCCTCCTCATCTTCCTCCTCCTCACTTTCCTCCTCCTCCTCTTCCCCTTTCACTCTTCCTCCTCCCTCCTCTTCCTCTCCCCTCTCTTCCTCCTCCCTCCTCTTCCTCTCCTCCCTCTTCCTCCTCCCTCTTCCTCCTCCCCTCCCTCTTCCTCCTCCCTCCTCTTCCTCCTCCTTCACTCTTCTTCCTCCCTCACTCTTCTTCCTCCTTCTTCTTCCTCCTCCTCACTCTTCCTCCTCCTCACTCTTCCTCCCCTCCCTCCCCTTCCTCCTCCCTCCTCTTCCTCCTCCCCTCTCTTCCTCCTCCCTCCTCTTCCTCCTCCACTCTTCCTCCTCCTTCACTCTTCCTTCCCCTCCCTCTTCCTCCTCCTCCCTCTTCCTCCTCCCCTTCACTCTTCCTCCTCTTCCTCTTTCCTTCTCCCCTCCCTCTTCCCCCCTCCCTCCTCTTCCTCCTCCTTCCTCTTCTCTCCTTCATTTTCCTCCTCTCTTTTTTCTCCTCCTTCATCCTCCCTCTTCTTCCTCCTCCTCCTTTCATCCTTCCTCCTCTTCCTCCTCCTCTTCCTCCCTCCTCTTCCTCCTCCTCCATCTTCCTCCTCCTCACTCTTCCTCTCCCCTCTCTTCCTCTCCTTCACTCTTCTCCTCCTTCCTCTTCCTTCCTCACTCTTCCTCCTCCCTCCTCTTCCTCCTCCTTCCTCTTCTCCTCCTTCTCTTCCTCCTCCCTCCTCTTCCCCCCCTCCCCTCCTCTTCCCTCTCCTTCACTCTTCCTCCTCCTTCCTCTTCCTCCTCCCTCACTCTTCCTCCTCCCCTCCTCTTCTCCTCCCCTCCCTCTTCCTCCTCCCCCCTCCTCTTCCCCCTTCCTCTTCCTCTTCCTCCTCCCCTCACTCTTCCTCCTCCCCTTACCTTTCTCCTCTTTCTCACTCTTCCTCCTCCTCCCTCTTCCTCCTCCCTCACTCTTCCTCCTCCTTCTCTCCTCCCCTCCCTCTTCTCTCCTCACTCTTCCTCCTCCCTCCTCTTCCTCCTCCCCTTCACTCTTCCTCTCCCCTCCTCTTCCTCCTCCTCCCACTCTTCCTCTCCCTCCTCTTCCTCCTCCTCTTTCTTCCTCCATCTTCCTCCTCCTCCTCTTCCCCCTCCCTCACTCTTCCTCCTCCTCTTCCTCCTTTCTCCCTCTTCCCTCCCTCACTCTTCCTCCTCCTCCTCTTCCTCCTCCTTCCTCTTCCTCCTCCTTCCTCTTCCCCTCCTCCTTTCTTCTTCCTCCCCTCCTCTTCCTCCTCCTCACTCTTCCTCCTCCCCTCTTCCTCCTTCCTCCTCTTCCCCTCCTTCCTCTTCCTCTCCTCCTCTTCCTCCTCCCCTCCCTCTTCCTCCTCCCCTCACTCTTCCTCCTCCCCTCCTCTTCCTCCTCCTTCCTCTTCCTCCTCCCCTCACTCTTCCTCTCTCCTCCCCTCCTCTTCCTCTTCCCCCTCACTCTTCCCTCTCCTTCATCTTCCTCCTCCTTCTCTTCCTCCTCCTCCTCTTCTTCCTCCTCCTCTTCCTCCTCCTCTCTTCCTCCTCCCCTCTCTTCCCTTCCCTCCTCTTCCCCTCCTCCTTCCTCCTCCTCCTCTTCCTCCTCCTCCTCTTCCTCCTCCCTCCTCTTCCTCCTCCTTCACTCTTCCTCCTCCCCTCCCTCCCCTCCTCCTCTTCCCCCTCCCTCCCTCTTCCTCCTCCTCACTCTTCTCCTCTCTCCTCTTCCTCCCTCCCTCTTCCCCCTCCCTCCCTCTTCCTCCTCCTTCACTCTTCCTCCTCCCCTCCTCTTCCTCCTCCCTCACTCTTCCTCCTCACTCTTCCTCCTCCCTCACTCTTCTTCCTCCCCTCCTCTTCCTCCTCCCCTCCTCTTCCTCCTCCTTCCTCTTCCTCCTCTTTCCTCTTCCTCCTCCTTCCTCTTCCTCCTCCTCACTCTTCCTCCTCCCTTCACTCTTCTTCTCCTTCACTCTTCCTCCTCCTTCCTCTTCCTCCTCCCCTCCCTCCTTCTTCCTCCCTCCTCTTCCTCCTCCTTCCTCTTCCTCCTCCCTCACTCTCTTCCCCTCCCCTCCCCTCTTCCTCCCCTCACTCTTCCTCCTCCTTCCTCTTCCTCCTCTTTCCTCTTCCTCTCCTTCATCTTCTTCCTCCTCACTCTTCCTCCTCCTTCACTCTTCTTCCTCCTTCCTCTTCCTCTCCTCACTCTTCCCCTCCCTCCTCTTCCTCCTCCTCTTCCTCTCCTTCACTCTTCCTCCTCCCTCCTCTTCCTCCTCCTCACTCTTCCTCCTCCTCACTCTTCCTCCTCCTCACTCTTCCCCTTCCCCTCCTCTTCCTCCCCTCCTCTTCCTCCTCCCTCTTCCTCCCCCTCCTCTTCCTCCTCCCTCCCTCTTCTCCTCCCCTCACTCTTCCTCCTCCTTCCTCTTCTCCTCCTTCACTCTTCCTTCTCCTTCCTCTTCCCTCCTCCCCTCTTCCTCCTCCTCCTCTTCCTCCTCCTTCCTCTCTCCTCCCCTCACTCTTCCTCCTCCCTCACTCTTCCTCCTCCCTCACTCTTCCTCCTCCCTCCCTCTTCCCCCTCCCTCACTCTTCCTCCTCCCCTCCTCTTCCTCCTCCCTTACTCTTCCTCCTCTTCACTCTTTCTCTCCTTCCTCTTCCTCCTCCCCTCCACTCTTCCTCCTCCTTCACTCTTCCTCCTCCTTCCTCTTCCTCCCTTCCTCTTCCTCCTCCATCTCTTCCTCCTCCTCCTCTTCCTCCTCCTCCTCTTCCTCCTTCACTCTTCTTCTCCCTCCCCTCTTCCTCCTCCCCTACTCTTCCTCCTCCTCACTCTTCCTCCTCCCTCCCTCCTCCTCCTTCACTCTTTCTCCTCCCCCTCCTCTTCCTCCTCCCTCACTCTTCCTCCTCCCCTCTTCTCCTCCCCTTCACTCTTCCTCCTCCCTCCTCTTCCTCCTCCCCTCCTCTTCCTCCTCCTTCCTCTTCCTCCTCCCCTTCCTCTCCCTTCCTCCTCTTCCTCCTCCCTCTTCCTCCTCCTTCCTCTTCCTCCTCCCTTCCTCTTCCCTTCTCCCTCCCTCTTCCCCCTCCCTCCCCTCTTCCTCTCCTTCCTCTTCCTCCTCCCTTCACTCTTCCTCCTCCCTCCTCTTCTTCCTCCCCTCACTCTTCCTCCTCCCTCCTCTTCTCCTCCCCTCACTCATCCCCTTCCTCCTCTTCCTCCTCCCCTCACTCTTCCTCTCCTCTTCCTCCTCCCTCCTCTTCCCCTCTCCTCACTCTTCCTCCTCCTTCACTCTTCCTCCTCCCTTCACTCTTCCTCCTCCTTCCTCTTCCTTCTCCCCTCCTCTTCCTCCTCCCCTCACTCTTCCTCCTCCTTCCTCTTCCTCCTCCTTCACCCCTTCTCCTCCTCTTCCCCCCACCCTCCCTCCTCCTCCCCTCCTTCCTCTTCCTCCTCCTTCCTCTTCCTCCTCCCCTCCTCTTCTTCCCTCCCCTCCTCTTCCTCCTCCCCTCCCTCTTCCTCCTCCTCCTCTTCCCCTTCCTCCCTCTCTTCCTCCTCCCCTCACTCTTCCTCCTCCTCCTCTTTCTCCTCTTTCCTCTTCCTCCTCCCTCCTCTTCCTCTCCCTCCACTCTTCCTCCTCTCTCCCTCTTCCCCTCCCCTCCTCTCCCCCTCCCTCTCTTCCTCCTCTTCATTCTTCCTCCTCCCTCCTCTTCCTCCTCCCTCACTCTTCCTCCTCCCTCCTCTTCCTCCTCCCTCTCCTCTTCTTCCTCCCTCACTCTTCCTCCTCCCTCCTCTTCCTCCTCCTTCCTCTTCCTCTCTTCCTCTTTCTCCTCCCTTCACTCTTCCTCCTCCTCCCTCTTCCTCCTCCTTCACTTCTTCCTCCTTCACTCTTCCTCCTCCTTCACTCCTCCTCCCTCCTCTTCTTCCTCCCTCCTCTTCCTCCTCCTTCCTCTTCCTCCTCCCTCCTCTTCCCCTCCCTCCTCTTCCTCCTCCCTCCTCTTCCTCCTCCTTCACTCTTCTCTCTTTCCTCTTCCTCCTCCTTCACTCTTCCTCTCCCTCCTCTTCCTCCTCCTTCCTCTTCTTCCTCCTTCCTCTTTCCTTCTCCCCTCCTCTTCCCCTCCCTCCTCATCCTCCTCCTTCCTCTTCTCTCCCCTTCCTCTTCCTCCTCCTCCTCTTCTTCCTCCCTCCTCTTCCTCCTCCCTCCTCTTCTCCTCCCTCCTCTTCCCCTTCCCCTCCTCTCTTCCTCCTCCCCTCACCTCTTCCTCCTCCTCTTCCTCCTCCCCTCCCCACTCTTCCTCCTCCCTCCTCTTCCTCCTCCCCTCCTCTTCCTCCTCTTCACTCTTTCCTCCTCTTCCTCTTCCTCCTCCTTCCTCTTCCTCCTCCCCTCACTCTTCCTCTCCCTCACTCTTCTCCTCCTTCACTCTTCCTCCTCCTCACTCTTCCTCCCTCACTCTTCTCTCCCTCCTCTTCCTCCTCCCCTCTCTTCCTCCTCCTCACTCTTCCTCTCCCTCCTCTTCTCGTCCTTCCTTCCTCTCTTCCTCTTTCTCCTCCTTCTCTTCCTCCTCCCTCCTCTTCCTCTCCTTCACTCTTCCTCCTCTTCCACTCTTCCTCCTCCTCTTCCTCTCCCTTCTCTTCCTCCTCTCCTCTTCCTCTCCCCTCACTCTTCCTCCTTCCTCTTCCTTCTCCCCTCACTCTTCCTCCTCCCTAACTCTTGCTCCTCCCCTCCCTTTCCTCCTCCCTCCTCTTCCTCCTCCTTCTCTGTTTCTCCTCCTCTCTTCCTCCTCCCTCTCTTCCTCCTCCCCTCCTCTTCCTCCTCTTCCTCTTCCTCCTCCTTCTCTTTCCTCCTCCCTTACTCTTCCTCTTCCTTCCTCTTCCTCCTCCTTCCTCTTTCTCCTCCCCTCTCTTCCCCCTCCCTCCTCTTCCTCCTCCCTCCCTCTTCCTCCTCCCTCAATCTTCCTCTCTTCACTCTTTCTCCTCCTTCCTCTTCTTCCTCCCTCCTCTTCTTCCTCCTTCCTCTTCCTCCTCCTTCACTCTTCCTCCTTCCTCTTCCTCCTCCCTTATCATCTCCTCCTCCCTCCCTTCCTCCTCCCTTACTCTTCCTCTTCCTTCCTCTTCCTCCTCCTTCCTCTTTCTCTCCTTCACTCTTCTCCTCCCCTCCTCTTCCTCCTCCTTCCTCTTCCTCCTCCTTCTCTTCCTCCTCCCCTCCTCTTCCTCCTCCCCTCACTCTCTCTCCTTCCTCTTCCTCCTCCCTCCTCTTCCTCCTCCTTCCTCTTCCTCCTCCTCCTCTTCCTCCTTCCTCCTCTTCCTCCTCCTCCTCTTCCTCCTCCTTCCTCTTCCTCCTCCCCTCACTCTTCCCCTCCTCCCTCTTCCTCCTCCCCTCCCTCTTCCTCCTCCCTTACTCTTCCTCCTCCTTCTCTTCTCCCCTCCTTCCTCTTCCTTCTCTCCTCTTCCTCCTCCTCCCTCTTCCTCCTCCTTCTCTTCCTCCTCCTCCTCTTCCTCCTCCCTTCCTCTTCCTCCTCCTTCCTCTTCCTTCTCCCCTCTCTTCCTCTCCCCTCCTCTTCCTTCTCCCTCCTCTTCCTCCTCCTCCCACTCTTCCTCCTCCCTTCACTCTTCCTCCTCCTTCCTCTTCCTCCTCCCCTCCTTCTTCCTCCCTCACTCTTCCTCCTCCCTCACTCTTCTCATCCCCTCCTCTTCCTTCCCTCACTCTTCCTCCTCCTCCTCTTCCTCCTCCCTCCTCTTCCTCCTCCCTCACTCTTCTTCCTCCCTCTTCCCTCCTCTTCCTCTTCTCCTCCCTCCTCTTCCTCTCCTCCTCTTCCTCCTCACTCTTCCTCCTCCCCTCCCTCTTCCTCCTCTTCCTCTTCCTCCTCCTTCACTCTTCCTCCTCCCTCCTCTTCCTCTCCTTCACTCTTCCTCCTCCCCTCCTCTTCCTCCTCCCTCCTCTTCCTCCTCCCTCCCTCTTCCTCCTCTTCACTCTTCCTCCTCCCTCTCTTCCTCCTCCTCACTCTTCCCTCCTCCTCCTTCTTCTTCTCCCTCATTCTTCCTCCTCCTCCTCTTCCTCCTCCCTCACTCTTCCTCCTCCTTCACTCTTCCTCCTCCTTCACTCTTCCTCCTCCTTCCTCTTCCTCCTCACTCTTCCTCCTCCTTCCCTCTTCCTCCTCCCTTCACTCTTCCTCCTCCTTCCTCTTCCTCCTCCCCTCACTCTTCCTCTCCTTCCTCTTCCTCCTCCTTCCTCTTCTCCCCTCCTTTTTCTTCTCCCTCACTCTTCCTCCTCCCCTCCTCTTCCTCTCCCCTCACTCTTCCCTTCCCTCCTCTTCTCCTCCCTCACTCTTCCTCCTCCCTCACTCTTCCTCCCTCACTCTTCTTCCTCCCCTCACTCTTCCTCTCTTCCTCTTCCTCCTCCCTCCTCTTCTCCTCCCCTCCTCTTCCTCTCTTTCTTCCTCCTCCTCTCTTCCTCCTCCTTCTCTTCCTCCTCCTTCCTCTTCTTCTCCTCCTCTTCCTCCTCTTCCTCTTCCTCCTCCCTCACTCTTCCCCTCCTCCTCTTCTCCTCCCCTCCTCTTCCTCTCCCTCCTCTTCCCCTCCTCACTCTTCCTCCTCCTTCACTCTTCCTCCTCCCCTCCTCTTCCTCCTCCTCCCTCTTCCCTCCTCCTCATTCTTCCTTCCTCCCTCATTCTTCCTCCTCCCTCCTCTTCCCTCCTCCCTCCTCTTCTTCCTCCCTCATTCTTCCTCCTCCCTCACTCTTCCTCCTCCCTCACTCTTCCTCCTCCTTCACTCTTCCTCCTCCCTCACTCTTCCTTCTCACTCACTCTTCCTACTCCTCATTTTTCCTTCTTCCTCCCTCACTCTTTCTTCTTCCCCACTCTTCTTCTTGTAAATCCTTCTGGTCCCTTAACGAAAAACATCTGTAATAACTTCTGCACTCCCTCTACTTTCTCCTCTCTTCTGACCTGATAACTCTATAGCCAACTCTCCCCCTAACAAAGCCAATCTCTTTGGCACCTTATTCTCCTCTAACTCCACCTCAGACGATTCCTACTATATCCCTCCTACCGCTGCTCCTCCTACTGAACCTACTGTATGCATTTTCCTATAATCTTCACTCGTAGGGTTGCTGGTGTGTTATCCAGGTTGAATGTGAGTAAGGCGCATGGACCGGAAGGAATACCCCCTCGTGTTCTGAGGGAGTGTGCTGAAGATCTGGCCCATGTGTTTGCTCGCCTCTTTCACTTTGGCCTTAAAACCCAAACTTTTTCCCCTCTAACTATCGCCACATTGCCCTCACTTTTGTCGGATCACTAGTATGGCTTTCGCCATGCGAGATCTTCTTATAAGACGTAATAACTTAGTTGCCTGGTTTACCTTCTTCTCGCATTGGCCCGAGATCTCCAGTCCCGTTGGGACATATGATACGCCTCCTTACACTTGTCAACCACCTGCGAGACAAGACGTGCCCTGAAGGCAATCCCAGTTTGAGCAGCCAGGCCGAGTCTGTTTGCCCCCCACCTCCCCCTGCTATATCCCAACGCCCTACCAGCCTTACTACACCGGGATTTATTCAGCAAATCATTCAAGTGATCAGTGAACGATTGACTACCAAACAGTGTTCCTATAGTGCACTCCAATGAAAAGCACAAAAACACAGCAGTGTAATACTGAGTGTGGCTGGATCTCACCTAACCTGACCTGAGCTCACGCTACATAGCATTCAAATCCACAGCGCTTGTAGAATCTCAGAAAACGGGAAACATTGATAAAGAATAACTCAACTAATGAATGTTACGGAATTATTTGATGAAGTGTACCCAACTCCGGGTATATAATCTTAAGTGTATGTACTCATAGCTCCAGGTATCTATAAGATGATTGGTAAAGTCCAGTTGATCCGGACTAGTGTATTTTAGGACTTAGTGTAGATCGTGGTTTGAAGGTCATACTATTTATGTCTGTGAATGTTTAGCGAACATAACTTCCACAGATATCATATGAAAATACATGAGAACAATGATCTGGAAAAAGGATAATTGTATCAGAACTATGTGAGGTGTTGGAAGTGACCCAGAAATTATACTTGAAAGGAAATATCTTGTATGCATCGGTGTGTACTTAATACACCTCGTATTCTCGAGTGACGTATACCCACGACATGTACAGTGATCAGAGAATCTTATGTCTGTGTTCAAGTAGTGCAATGTGTGAGAGGAGGATCCCTAATTACAGTTTTAAGTGAAGTGGATATACCCACGCTATGAACATTCGGCTTTTGTTTCAGGGTAGCGTCCCTTGTACCCGGACTACAGGTTTGAGTTAATGATATCGCCCAATTAATTTCTCCAAGAACTTTCTAACCTGGGCCGTCCCTTAGTATGTAAGGTAGGATTAAAATATGTATTTATAAGACACAAGGTCGCAATAACGGGAAAGTGTTCATGTGAGAACCATAAGAAATCAAAGTGAAAATTAAAGATTGGAAACTGTAGGCCTACACGGTGAGAAGCGGCAGGACACTGCCCTCAGTATCCTCCGTTCTCTCATCGAAACAGGTCAGTGTCCTCCATCGGGCTCCATCCCGCCCTAAAAAGACTTATATAGCAGTTATTTCAGCTTGAGACTTTGCCTGATGTATAAAGTGAAGTAGTAATGTGTTACAGTGGGTAATAACAGCCCATCAGGCATTATTTCTCAATATCCTCCGTTCTCTCATCGAAACAGGTCCCACGCGGTCAGAGCCAATATCCCTGTGAGCGTCCCACCAGGTGAGATGACTACTCCCAGCTATGCTACTCCACTGTGAATCTGTGGATTCCCGGCATACCACCACACATGAGTAGGAATACATAATGGAATGTTTGAGAAACTCCGCGGTCGTCACTTGGAGCGACCTATAATACCAGGCGTAGAAACAGTACTGGTATGTCTCTAGGTGAAGCCCTCGTCTCTACCCACCGAGGGCGGTGTGCCAACGAGGTGCCTGATATGTGTTCCTAGAAATTACAAGGAATCCCATACTTGCAGGTGTGGAGTGTAACAGGTGTGGTGAGCTGGTGCTACTATGTATGATAACCGACGGTGCTATATTCCATACAGGTGGAGCAGTCTGATGTGTTGAGTGTTATTGTAAGAAGGGATGACCGAGGTGAGGAGGTCACTGATGGTTATGCGCAATATGTATGTGGATGACACGCAATTAATGTAAGACGTCTGTTGTTGAGCAGTGTAACCAAAATCATCGTTGTTCTTCTGAGGAAGGCCAACTCACTTGTATTTTAACGGAATGCAATATGTTTTATAAGGAATAAATTAGTTAAGACATGTTATTGTTTCACCCTTCTTTCCCTTATCGATCTGGTCAATGAAAAACCCAACCCAATGCCTAGTTCACTCTGCCCAGTACCTAACGAGTTACTGCCCTGAGGGGGTCTGGTAGCAGCAACCCTTAGAAATTAAGAATAGAGTTAAGTTATCCCCTTAGACTTAGTGACCCTAGAATCTGGCAGTATAACCTGACCTAACCTGAAGGATGGAGCATACCTGCATTGCTCCAAGCAACTGTCCTGGTCACGTGGCCACACACCTGCCCAACCGCATCCAGCCCATACGACCACGAACTGATTGCAACAAGAACAGCCCAGTCCCAACCATTGTAAACATTATCAACACCTAATTATAATATATCATATTTGTATCACTTATGTTACTTGTGTATCATTTGTAAATCAAGAGACCAATTCCCCAATTATGTAATTGTATATTTTCAGCCTTCCGGCTGCCATGCTCTTTCAATAAACCGTTAATTATTAATTATTATTATTATTACGTCCCAGGTGCATCCTCTTACACTTCGTGACATTGAATCTCAGCAGCCATTTCTTCGACCATTCTTGAAGTTCCCAGAGATCCTTCTGCAGTTCTTCACAATCCACTTGGTTCTTAATTTCCCGAAATAACTTGGCGTCCTCCGCAAACATTTGTATTGAGGAATGTCATTTATGAAGCAAACAAACAGCAGAGGGCCCAATACACTGCCCTGTGGTACCCCACTTGATACAGATACAGATGATGATTTCGTGCCATTAACCACCACACACTGCTTGCGATCATGTAGAAAGTCTTCTACCCATGCCAGGACATTTCCCCGAATCCCGTACCCTTCCAGTTTAATTTTCAGCCTTTCATGGGGTACACTGCTAAAAGCCTTGGCAAAATCTAGGTAACTATTATCGATATTACCACCCTGATTTAGAATTTGGGTTCAAATACCCATTACCCTGAGTAATTGTATCAAGCAGGAGGGCCCTGGCATAAAACCGTGTTGGCAATCACTTACCAGGTTGTTTCATTTTAGATGTTCCATCATGGCATCTCTTATAGTACTCTCAAGTACTTTACATTATGCTTGTTAGGCTCACAGGTCTATAGTTATTCGTGGAGTGACGATCGCCCTTCTTGAAGCTAGGACTCGCATAAGCCATTTTCCAATCACTGGGGACCTTTTGTTCATCCAGGCATTGACTGAACAGGGTCTTCAGGGCTCAGCTAGCTCATTGCACAACTCCCTCAGCACTCTGGGATGCATCTTGTCCGGTCCGGGACTTTTATGAACCTTTAGCTTTGACAGTTTATTTCTTATAAACTCTTCTGTGAACACACTGTGTCATACAGCCGATCCTCAAACACAGAAAGATTGTTCGCATCCTCTCTTGTGAACACCGAGGAAAAGAAGCTGTTCAATGCCTTGGCTTTGTCCTGGTCAGACTCTGCGTAATTACTATCATCAAGCATCAGATCCGATACTCCTACTCGTGTTTTTAATTTCGACTTTGCATAGCGGTAAAACGCCTTTGGATTTGTCCTGACCTCGCTTGCAACCAGCCTCTGGAACTCCTTTTCAGCCCTTCTACACTCTGCCTTTGCTTGGTTCCTGGCTCATGCATATATCCTCCTGTCCAGCTCATCGTTCGACGTGACCCACGTCTTGAATTTCTGGGTTTTCTTCTTAACTTTGTCGACCGCCGCATGGTTCATGTGAAGAGGTCTCCTTGTATTTCTAGAGGCAGTGTGTTTGGTCTTGGGTATGTATTTCTCGATCAAATGATTTACTTTAGTTCCCAGGGTGTGGACTCGCACAATTTAATCATGCCGAATTAACGACATCCTGCATGAATGCCAGCTGGTATGCAGCTATCGGTCCCCCGGTGACTGTCGGGTATTCAGCTAACACACACACACTGTGCCTGAGATATGATGGAACAGCGTCAGAGATGTCAAAAATAACTTAATCGCAAACAATCTTTCGTCTGGCAACGATAGACGATATTTACGATACATTAATTCTTTCACTGGGTAAATGATAATTTCACTGTTATAACATAAACAATGATATTCACAAAATTCACTGAGTTAAACTGACTTTATATGGCGGAGGTGAGAGCGTACACATACCTGAGATGTGATGCTGCTCCTCGTTCATGAGTTTATATACAATTAACTCGCATTTCAGGCCTGTGTGCTACACATGCCAGAAAGGCTAATCACGCAATGACAGAAATTACATTCAACTCGGTTGCTGTACATTTAACTATGAAAATCAATGCCATGGCTCAGGTGAATTTCTTACGTCTATTTTTATAATCTGATCAGAGATTGAGCTTGCCAGGAAAAAGTGAAATGGACGTCAAATACATATGCTGTTAACGTCATTCGCACAACATCAGCGGGATTTCTAGACAAGGACTCTCTATGGGTATACGTTGAGATCTTGGAGATAAGAGTGTGACATATTCTTACTTTCTTAAATAGACAACTGACAATAATCAAACTACAAATATCAGATTCTCTGAGGTTTGGGCATAAAAATAATCTAACTTCAGTAGCAATTGGAAATTCATGGCTATCCCCAATGACGATATCACGGGATACTGTGGGGTATGAGATGGTTTGGTTCACACTCAGGATGGGTTGGAGAAAGGAAACTCACAATGTGCTCTCTATATACATGTTGTATTGGATGTACAATGCAGCTTGGTGCTGGGAAGGCAGCATGGTTACAAGCGTGATGTAGAGAGAGCTGGTTGGTGAGGATGCTCACAGAGGACAGCTTGTGGGTCGCCATGCTCGCCAGCGGGAGAGAGGACCGCCAGGCAGGCGGAGGAGGAGAAGGCCGCCAGGCAGCGGCGGAGGAGGAGGTGTTGCTGGCTGCGGCTGTAGGTAGAAAGAGCAGATCACCACGAGGTCAGGTCTTAAATAGCGGGGGTAGGCGTGGCTTAGCAGTTGACCCCCGCTCCGTGGTGTATGGCGGCGCTGGTTGACCTAGACCACGAGGCATACACTGGGGAATTGGTGGGGTCGGCTAGGCAGCGACAAACAGCGTTTGTAGGGGAGAATTCCACTACAATACTCCCCCTTCCCTCCAGGCGGTGTAGGAGACTTGTTGTCTGCAGAGTTGCTTAGCACATGTGAGGCAGAACGGGCGGTGCATGCCTCATGTGAGACAACGGCGATGGCGTGGATGAGCCGGTCGCTGGATACAACTGTCTATATACACACTATCTGTGGGAGAAGAGAGGGAGAAAAAGGGTGTGTGGAGGCGATGAATGTTGTGCTTCCCTCACGGCAGGAACAGAGTCGTCAGATGCGCCTGCTGGGGTGTGTGGGCCTGGGTCAGGAGCAGGGGCTGCGTCAGCAGAAGCGGATGAGGGCTCGTGACAGCAGCTGGGTCCACGACAGCAGCAGGGTGCAGGACATTAGCAGGGAGTACCTGAGGGAGAAAAGAGGGGTGTGTGGGTCCGCACTCAGGAACAGAGGCCGCATCAGGGGCGGCAGGGGTTACTGCTGGGCCGGGGTCGGCGTCTGAGGCAGGACGGGTGTGCTGGGGTCGGTAGGACGTGGTGCTTGGGGCAGGAAGAGGAGCTGGTGTCTGCTTAGAGTAGCAGAGCTGCTCTAGGGTGTCTAACCTGCGGTGTAGAGACAGTAGCTGTAGAGCCGATGAGAGCTGCTTCTGGGTGGATAAGCCAGTCTTCCATGTTGCTTGAAGACTGGGAGCGTGATCAGTTTCTCCTCCATCCTGTGTGAGTGCGAATCTCCGGGAGTCACCATTTGTGGGGTATGAGATTGTTTGGTGTTCACTCAGGATGGGTTGGAGAAAGGAAACTCACAATGTGCTCTCTATATACATGTTGTATTGGATGTACAATGCAGCTTGGTGCTGGGAAGGCAGCATGGTTACAAGCGTGATGTAGAGAGAGCTGGTTGGTGAGGACGCTCAGAGAAGGACAGCTTGTGGGTCGCCATGCTCGCCAGCGGGAGAGAGGACCGCAGGCAGGCAGGCAGGCAGGAGGAGGAGGTGTTGCTGGCTGCGGCTGTAGGTAGAAAGAGAGAGATCACCACGAGGTCAGGTCTTAAATAGCGGGGGTAGGCGTGGCTTAGCAGTTGACCCCCGCTCCGTGGTGTATGGCGGCGCTGGTTGACCTAGACCACGAGGCATACACTGGGGAATTGGTGGGGTCGGCTAGGCAGCGACAAACAGCGTTTGTAGGGGAGAATTCCACTACAATACCATTCGTACTGGCAGACTCGACACTTACTTATTTGACAAGTGTTACTAACAATAAAGACAGTTGAAGTTTTCAACATCACACACAAAGGATCTTGAATGCTTTAACTGTAATCAGACATATCTAAGTTGATTCAGAACAATGGTTGGTTTCAGGAAGTCAGAGAAAATGGAAGGCACCTAAGCTAGAGAAAACGGAGAACTCAGGTGTCTTGAAGCGATGAGAAAACGGTCGCCTCAGACGGGGGACTCAATAAAGAAGGCATAGCTACATGTTTTGTGGGCTATTGAGCGTAATATGAATCGTCTGATTTTATGTTAATTAACATGTCTGACAGTGGTCATTAGACAGGGGCCTGTACAGGATGGAAATCGTGGCTGGAGTGAGATGACACGGATATCATACGTTTTAATGGGCTGAAGGCGCTTGAACACTACTTAAAACACATCAAAACTGCATATTCAAACAAAATAACTAAGTCAAAAACACTTAATATGACGAGATGGAAATGGACACTGGACGATACCTGCACAGGATGGAAGTCGTGACTGGAGTTAGGTCAGGAGCATGCTGACTCTTTCTTCAACCAGCGTCTTCCAACTGGGAGTTACCAAGTCGTCGCTTATACAGATAAATCAACATACTAAGTTACTCTATACAACGGCGTATGAAAATGAGGCTACGAACTCATTTTAATTTTCTAAGATTAACTTCTCAAACTAAGCAGTGACTGAGCTCTTTACTTTTACTTTACTTTTATCCTCTTCACCACTGATCGGCTCGTTAACCGCTTGGGCGATTGGTCACGTCTCTGTTACGCACTGTTGGCAAGTACTGGGCTGCTGAATGTACCTAAACCCGCTCCAGTGTTGGTCAAGTCTTGTCTTGAAAGAGCTCACACTCGGTGCCGTCACAACACTTTCTGGTAGATTGTTCCAAGAGTTGAACTGCTTTACCTAAAATCACTGTACTACACTCCCTGGTTGGCCTTTATTACAGCCGTGATCACAATTCTGTAAAAAAAAAATAAAAGCTTTGTCATATGGCAGTGATTTTGTGGTTGTAGGCTGTACACCTCCTGACCTGTGGGCTGTACTTCCAACTCGGTGGAAATTTAGTTTTCAAAAATACAATCGCGTCTAGCATTAAAAATCCTACATCGATTTACACTTTCACATCTCTAAGACAATCTTGATGTTCTTATGTAATCACTGTCCAATTCCTGTCGCTCTGTTTAATATACCGAGTAAGTTAGGCAAGGTTTGGTAGGTTTCTTTGGTTTGGTTGGTTAGGTCTGTTCTTCATAGCCACAAATGTTAAGGAGCGTTTATTTGAAAAACAACCATTTTTAACATATTTCCACAAACTGCAACGGTGTCCACTATAATAAAACAATGAAAATCTGGCGTCTACATGGTTGTTTTCAATCAATTTTGCTCGGGGGTTAGTCCTATATAATTACCCAAATAAAAATGAATAAATAATGACTCTTACTTGTAGTAGAGGATGTTACAAGTGCTGTATATGTAATGGCTAATATATATACATTTGGTCTGTTAAAATTATATACAGTAATTCCGATAAACATTAAGATGTTACATTACTTCCTTACTTTACTTTTATCCTCTGTGTCATGGTCACAAAACGTGGTTAGTCCCTTCATCGTTTAAGTATTCATATTATGCTCCATCGCCCACAAAACATATGAACCTTTGAGTCCCCCAGTAGGGACGTTCGTTCTCTAATCACTTCAGTGTGTCTTAGTCCTACGTTTTCTCATTTTTTTACTCTATCAGGGACTCGGGTATTTCTGGATATCTCCTGGGGTGTTCCCGAATTTGAAATTGTAAGTGAATGGGATTTATTATACAGTCTTGAATCTATGATGTATACGTACAGTGAGATAAAATATTCTGGATGTATTGAGTATATATTAGAGACATATTATATCTTTATGTGTAGAGTATTTTGTTTCAAGAGATTACGTGTTGGGTACTTTTTCTGCCAACTGTAAATCATATGTTTTGTGAATTGTTACAAGAAATGTTCGAAGCTGGAGTCAGGTCTTGTTGATCTGTTGTGGGGTTTCTATATGTAGTCTTGCACTCAGGATGGGTTGGAGAAAGGAAACTCACAATGCGTTTGCTGTATATAATATATTATATGTACAGTGCAGTTTGGTGCTGGGAAGTTGCTGCGTGGTTAGGAGCTTGCTGAGAGGAGGTGTTGGATGAGGAGCTCGTTGAGAGGTCTTGTTGGTGCAGGAGCGTGGAGGAGAGAGAGCTGGTCAGCGAGGAGCTTGCTCAGAGGACGTGTTGCGTGCTGCAGGGCTGTAGCTAGAATGAATTTCAATGGCGAGACTGAGAGCTTATATACATGGCCACCGGAAGTAAGACCGGATGCAAGCGTTGCAGGTGGCGACCCCGTGAGAACCTCGCCGGTGGTTGAACTCCGTTGCTATGGAATGTGGCTAGGCTTGTCAGTTGTAGGGGAGAATATCCACTACAATACTCCCCCTCCCTTTCGAGCGCACTGCAGGAAACTTGTTGTCGGTAGGGTTGTATCCCGCATGTGAGACATAAAGGGCAGGTGTGTGGATCAGCCGGCCGCTGCGGGAGACGACTCTGTCTAGAGACACGAGATCTGTGGGAGAAGCAGGGGTAGAGGAGGGTTGTGGGTAAGAGAAGGTTGTACAGGCGAGGAATGTGGTGCTTCTCTCGCGGCAGGTACACAGTCCTCAGTAACGCCTGGTGGGGTGTCTGGGTCCGCGTCAGGAGCAGTAGGTACCTGAGGATGAAGAGAGGGTTCCCAGAAATGTTGTGGGTGAGGTGGTGCTGTGGGGTAAACTCACAATGTGCTCTCTGTATAGATGTTGTATTGGATGTACAGTGCAGCTTGGTGCTGGGAAAGCAGCATGGTTACAAGCGTGATGTAGAGAGAGCTGGTTGGTGAGGGTTCTCAGAGGAGGACAGGCAGCTTGAAGGGCGGCATAGTCGCCGGCGGGAGCGAGGGCCGCCAGGCAGGAGTGGAGGATGAGGTGTTGCTTGCTGCGGCTGTAGGTAGAAAGAGAGAGATAGGTCACTACGAGGTCAGGTCTTATATAGCGGAGGTAGGCGTGGCTTAATAGTTGACCTCCGTCATGTAAGGCGGCGCTGGTTGACCTAGACCACGAGGCATACACTGAGGAATTCGCGGGGTCGGCTACTCAGCGACAAGCGTTTGTAGGGGAGGAATCCACTACAGTGCTGCAAGGGGCAATGGTAGGCAGACTGGCGGAGGAGGTACGGGATGAATGTGTTCAGGGCGGTTGGAAGGCTGGCGTGGGGCAGAAGCCTTGAATGCAGAAACTGCTTGTCGTAGTGTTTGTAGTAGGTCGTGACGGGCAGCAAGAGTGAAGTGGTCAAGGTCAGAAGTAAGGCGTGTGATGTGCTGCTTGATAGTGGCGGAGGTTATGGCTTCTACCAATCCCCGTCGATGTCGCTTCCTCGTGTAGTTGCAGGGAGCCTCACAGCGTCTAGCTTTAGCACCAAAATGTTGATGGTACCAACAGAAGGTAGGTACACTGTGCTGGGGGCTGGCGGCGGGGTCTGGGGCAGGACGGGGATGTTGGGGTCTGTAGGACACAGTGCATGGGGCAGGAACAGGAGCAACAGCAGGCATGAAGGAGCAGAGCTGCTCAAGGGTGTTCATTCTGTGGTGTAGAGACTGTAGCAGGACCCTCAAGTCTTGCTTGTCTGGTAGAATGCTACTTCTCTGAGGAGCGTTGATCAGGTTGACGAAACCGGGGCTAAGTGAAGGTGTGACCACTGAGTTGTTTGCAGCAGCATGGCGCACAGCAGTGTATTCGTGGAATACTCTGTCTGCCGTGGCTGCATAGGTGGCTGAGGTAGTAGAGGAGTCCAATGCTGAGAGGACGAGACGAACTTCTGCAGGGAGCTTCTGAGTGTGAAGCTGGCGCAGGATAGTGTCAGGAAGCCTGTCTGTGTGGCGGGAGTTCCGTCTACACATCTCGTCCCAGAGACGTGCAGGAGTGGAGTTGCCGAGGGGTAGACTTGATAAGTCTTGTAGGAGAGTGGTGTGGGGTCGCTGGTAACGCCTTTTGAGAGCATCCCGCAGGGCAGCGAACTTGTTGTCAGCTGGAGGGTTGGTGATGGTCTCTGAGATTGGCGTGGTGACTTCTGTGGGCAGGGAACAGACCAGGGCGACGTAATTTTGTTTGTATGTAGCTGTAGAGCCGATGAGAGCTGCCTCCGTGTGGATAAGCCAGTCTTCAATGTTGTGATTGAAGACTGGGAGAGTGATCCGTTCCTCCTCCATCCTGTGTGAGTGCGTTTTTCCGGGGGGTCACCATTTGTGGGATACAACCCTGCCGACAACAAGTTTCCTGCAGCGTTTCTCACGGAGGCGCCACCTGCGACGCTTACATCCGGTCTTACTTCCGGTGGGCGAGTATATAAGCTCTCAGTCTCGCCATTGAAGTTCATTCTACCCTACGTTCCTGAACCGGCAAGACTTCCAAACAAGCTCCTCACCAACCAGCAACTCTCTAGCACTGCACTGTACAATATATATACAGAAAACGCATTGTGAGTTTCTCTTCTACCTCAATCCTGAGTGTATGTATTTTTCTATATTTTCAATTTCTTTCCGTTCTTTTTTTTCGCCCCCCAGGCTCCGTTGTGGGTCGTTTGACCTGTGCCCGGGTGGGCTAATTCCCGTAAAAAAAAAAAATGTGAGCCCATACAAAAAGAATTTGACAACTGGCCATATAAAGTACGCTACACTTTGAACATCAGAGAGTCCGGCGGAAACATAGAAAGTGATGCCAGTCTTGTATTATAGAAGTTAAATAATTATCTGAAATGTAAACACAAAACATACTTATAGCTCGAGTTTAACGGAAAGTCTCAAGTTATCTGCTCCCAAATCGACCCCCCAGTACATTGCCATTCTGACTATTTGTCGTCAGTTTTATTCTTGTCGACAATATTTACCTAGATTTTGCCAAGGCTTTAGACAGTGTATCCCACGAAAGGCTGAAAATCAAACTGGAAGGGTACGGAATTCGAGGAAATGTCCTAGCGTAGATAGAAGACTTTCTACATGACCGCAAGCAGTGTGTGGTGATTACTGGCACAAAATCATCACCCGTACCTGTCACAAGCGGGGTACCACAGGGCAGTGTATTGGGCCCGTTGTTGTTTGTTTGTTTCATAAATGACATGCCTGACGTTGTACACTCCTCCATACAAATGTTTGCCGATGATGCCAAGTTATTTCAGGAAATCAAGAACCAAGCGGACTGTGAAGAGCTGCAGAAGGACCTCTGTGGGCTCCAGGAATGGTCGAAGAAATGGCTGTTGAGATTCAATGTCACGAAGTGTAAGAATATGCACCTGGGGCGTACAAACGGTAAGGAGGCGTATCATATGTCCCAATGGGATGAAAAAACAGCACTATTTGAGACTGAATGTGAGAAGGACCTAGGTGTGTATGTTGACAATGAGCTGAAGTTCTCGGGCCATTCCAAGAAGAAGGTAAATCAGGCAAATAAATTATTGGGTCTTATAAGAAGGTCGTTCAGATATCTAGACGGTACGTCCCTCGTAACGATCTTTTGGAGTGAAGTGCTTCCCCATCTGGAGTACTGTCACCCCATCTGGTCCCCGAGATATGCTAGGGACTGTCAGTTGGTTGAAAATGTTCAAAGGAGGGCCACCAGACTGGTGCCTGCACTTCGGCACCTCAGCTACCCTGAGAGATTGGAGAGCCTGAACTTGCCTAGCTTATACTACAGACGGGCAAGGGGGACCTAGTTGAGGTGTATAAGCATCTCAGGGGCACTACTCAGTTGAGTGTCCTTACCAGGAGCTGACGGACGCTCGCCCCACAAGGGGTCACAGCTCAAGATTGAAGAAGCCGTAAGTCCAGAAAACTGTGAGGGCAAACTTTTTCGGAGTGAGGGTTGTAAACTCTTGGAACAATCTACCAGAGAGTGTTGTGACGGCACCGAGTGTGAGCTCTTTCAAGACAAGACTTGACCAACACTGGAGCGGGTTCAGGTACATTCAGGAGCCGGTGCATGCCCAGTACTTGCCAACAGTGTGTAACAGAGACGTGACCGATCGCCCGGGCAGCTAACGAGCTGATCAGTGGTGAAGAGGATAAAAGTAAAACAAAGGATAAGTAATCCGCTGAAAACTTCCCCAAAAATGCTAAATTCAGACAAAAACACCTTACTCTTGTCTCCTTGTTGGTGGGAAGCAAGAGTGAGAGCTGAGAGGTGTTTATATACACACGATAATAGGACTTATAAACTGTAGTTATCATAAAGAATATATATATATATATATATATATATATATATATATATATATATATATATATATATATATATATATATATATATATATATGTGTGTGTGTGTGTATATGCTGTATATAGTGTATACAAAGATACAACAAATGTCATTGAACCACTCCCTGCTGGCTTTTGTTATATACACTTCACAAAAAAAAGATTAATATTTAAAATTAAAAAAATACAAACAAATAGTATTCTTTTTCTATAGAATATAATAACAAACTTTAATTTTATATATAAAGAATTGTTAAAGTGTTAAAG
The DNA here is from genome assembly GCF_018991925.1 of Homarus americanus. Classification (NCBI taxonomy): domain Eukaryota; kingdom Metazoa; phylum Arthropoda; class Malacostraca; order Decapoda; family Nephropidae; genus Homarus; species Homarus americanus. The sequence goes on along the minus strand of NW_024712261.1, from coordinate 37,813 downwards.
ATTATAAATCTTAAGACAGAATATGTTTTAGTGAAGTTTACACAATCCGGGTATAGTGGCGTGGAAGACAATTAAGGTCTGTGAGGCGAATAATCAATTGAGTGAATCATTTGAGGAACAACGAACAGAGTCTTAAAGCAGCCAGGTATGTCCTCCCTACTGCACCTTTTAACGACCATGTAGAGCAAAGCCTGCCAGCCTGTACAGCCTACAGTATATTACACCCAGCCTGTACAGCCTACAGTATATTACACCCAGCCTGTACAGCCTACAGTATATTACACCCAGCCTGTACAGCCTACAGTATATTACACCCAGCCTGTGCAGCCTACAGTATATTACACCCAGCCTGTACAGCCTACAGCAGTATATTACACCCAGCCTGTACAGCCTACAGTACATATTACACCCAGCCTGTACAGCCTACAGTATACACCCAGTCTGTACAGCCTACAGTATATTACACCCAGCCTGTACAGCCTACAGTATATTACACCCAGCCTGTACAGCCTACAGTATATTACACCCAGCCTGTACAGCCTACAGTATTACACCCAGCCTGTACAGCCTACAGTATATTACACCCAGCCTGTACAGCACATATATTACACCCAGTCTGTACAGCCTACAGTATTACACCCAGCCTGTACAGCCTACAGTATATTACACCCAGCCTGTACAGCCTACAGTATATTACAGCCTGTACAGCCTACAGTACACCCAGCCTGTACAGTGTATAATACACCCAGCCTGTACAGCCTACAGTATATACACCCAGCCTGTACTACCCAGCCTGTACAGCCTACAGTATATTACACCCAGCCTGTACAGCCTACAGTATATTACACCCAGCCTGTACAGCCTACAGTATATTACACCCAGCCTGTACAGCCTACAGTATATTACACAGCCAGCCTGTACAGCCTACAGTATATTACACCCAGCCTGTACAGCCTACAGTATATTACACCCAGCCTGTACAGCCTACAGTATATTACACCCAGCCTGTACACAGTATATTACACCCAGCCTGTACAGCCTACAGCCTACAGTATTACACCCAGCCTGTGTATATTACACCCAGCCTGTACAGCATATTACACCCAGCCTGTACACCCAGCCTGTACAGCCTACAGTATATTACACCCAGCCTGTACAGCCTACAGTATATTACACCCAGTCTGTACAACCTACAGCATATTACACCCAGCCTGTACAACCTACAGCATATTACACCCAGCCTGTACAACCTACAGCATATTACACCCAGCCTGTACAGCCTACAGTATATTACACCCAGCCTGTACAGCCTACATCAAAGGTGGGCAGCCTGTGGCCCACATGACAATATTTAACCGTTGTCCACACACAGTAGAAAAGGTTGCAGTCCAACTCGGCCCATTGACAACTCGGACCATCTCGGACCATTTAGGTTGACGATCTCGGACCACTTAGGTTGACGAACTCGGACTAAAAAGTAAAAGTAAAATGTTACACATTTTTGCAAAGATGATAAAAGTACAATTATAAATTGCATTCTATGTTATTAATATATTAATGTACATATATGGAACAGGTGATCATTATGCTTTTATATATAATAATTAAGATCACTTTACCTGACAACAACGCCCTCACAAAATATGACGGCTGAGGATAACCTGATCACGAGATCTGAGGTTGACGAGTTTCATAAGAAGTTAAATAATGAGTTACTTAATACACAAAGGCAGAACATACCATACGGAAAACTCAGATCAAATAACAATGACCCTAAATGGATAAATAATTATTTAAAGAATATTATTAGACAACAAAGGAAGGCTTTAGGTAGAAGAATAAATCGGGGTGAAGTTACCTCCGTCATTATTATAAGGTATTGGCCAGTAGGGTTAAGACCGAGATAAGAAAAGCAAAGAGGAATAATGAACTGAAGGTAACAAGGGAGGCAAAGTCAAACCCCAAGGGATTCTTCCAAATGTATCAAACTAAAACACAAGAAAAGATTGGACCAATACAGTCAGACACCGGCGAGCTAATGGATAACGACGGAGAAATGAGCAGTAATCTGAACAGGTATTTTTCATCAGTTATCACCACCAAAAATTTATACATGATACCCGAGGCACCGACTATTTACAGAGATAGTGAAGAAATAAATTAAGCGAGATAGTAGTGACTAGTAACGATGTTGGTAAGTAAATAGTCAAGCTAAAGCCTAAAAGGTCACCAGGTCCCGATGAGATATTTGCCAGAGTATTAGGTGAATGTAAGGAAAAGCTTAGCATGCCCTTAGGAAATGTGATAACTATTTTCAAGAAGGGAGATAGATCACTATCCTCTAATTACCGTCCAATCAGTTTAACATCAATTGTAGGCAAATTGTTAGAAACAATAATTTCAAGCCCTATTTGAAATTACCTGGAGAAGCACTCATTCACACTCTTCGTATTTCAGTGAACCAAAAGAGACATAAAACATATCTCAAACTCATTCCTGAACCTCTAGTAAGCTACTAGTTTGAAGTGTGCAAAGTGGGCCGAGTTAGTAACGTGTGGGCCGAGTTGGTTATTTAAGATGGGTCGAGTTGGAGGTACACCGTAGAGAATGGGCAAGTTGACGGTTCTGGGCAAACACAAGAAATACACTCTGCCACCTTCGTAGAGTGATACAGTATACGAGGTCTGATCGAAAAGTATCCGACCTTTAGCAGGTGAAAAAAATAAGCTTACTTACTGAGTTCAGACTTTAATCCCCTTCAAAGTAGGCCCCTTGGGACTCAACACACTTTCCCCAGCGGTCCTTCCATTACTGGAAACATTTTGTAAAGTCAGTTTTTGGGATCGCCAACATGATCTTCGTCGCAATTTTCTTTATCTCATTTGTGTCCTCAAATCTCAAATACCTCAGCGACATCTTAAATAATGAATATATATGTTTTAAGTAATGCTATTGAATGTTAATAAATAGAACACTAGAAGTAGCTAACCACTAATGGTAAAGAATTAAAGCGAGACGATTGGGAAAGCCAACGTATGTACATTAAGTGCGTACATATCGTCATTTCTCTACATAAGAATATGAAAGCAACACTTATTTACTGTTCATATGTTTTAAATAATACTTACGAACGTAAAACTCATGAATGGTGGTAAAGTCTAAAACATAAGGACAGCCAATGATGATGTGTGAGTTTTTACTCAGATGACAAAGTCATCAGGTTCAACTCTGGCCAAAGCTGTAGGTTCAACTCTGGCTGAAGTTGTAGCTTTCCATAAAGCTGTTGCTGAAACTGTTACCGAACCTGAAGTTGTTGTTGAAGCTGCTCATGATGCTGAATTTGATGGTGTAGCTGAATTTGATGATTTAGGCCTTAGAATAATAAAGCTGTCGAAAGAACCTTGCACAGCTGCTTTCTTTTCTCATTTTACATCTTTATGTAGAGGTCATTTGCGTTTATTTAAATTAAAACTTTTCATTCTGTTAATGGATCCACTTCAGAAAATATGTTCATTGCTTGCTCCATATAATATCCACAGACCTCTCGCCTTTTTCATATCGTTTTAACACATCTAGTTTCTCGGCTAAGCTCATACACTTTCTTTTAGCTTTTGAACCAGCACTTCCATCACTTGCTCTCTTGCTCATGTTGAATAGGGATGCAAAAATGCTGTAAGAAACCTGAGAAAACTTTGCTCCTTTTCCTGTGTTCAGATGAGTGGAAACAAAGGGTGCCAGTTGCGATTGTTTATACTAGTGATGCTGGCGTCACCACTAACAAGCCCGGCAGCCTCTGTGCAAGGTGTTTTTTTTATATATATATAATACATATCGGGATTTAGTTATTATTTTTATGAAAATGTATTTTTTCTTCTTATTTTGTTGTAAATACGAAGAAAATTATAGCGTAAATTGAATTGGGTCCTAGATTAACCAGGGTCTTAAATATGAATTATCGTTAGTAGAAACGTCATTATCAGAGGCTTTACTGTACAACATATATTTTAAGAAAACTGGCTACAGGAGGACAATACACACACAACTTTTTTCCTAAATACTCCCTGTTAAAATGGCGGGGTGTATCATACATGCTGTAAAATATAGTACAGTACTGTATTTTTGTTTTGTTTTTTATATCATTATTTATCATTTTTTATACATTTAGTACATTCACTGTAGAATGAAGTTGCATTCATATTTTTTCCTTTATTATTGAAAAGTTAAACAATAACCCCTAAGAAAGTGCAGTAGGCTCTCGCCAATAACATCTAATAAGTGCCTGAAAAACGCCGTTGTTAGCGAAAACGTTATTTGCGTGACATTAAAATACATGTAAAAAGGGTTTATTGGTGCTGCCGCCCCAAAATTTCACCCATTTCCCCTTTGAAGCCCTCCTAACACTTTTTGTTAGCTGAAATAAAAAGAAGTGTTATTCAATCATCGAAATAAAGAGTTTGAGTAATATAACACTTAGCTTTTGAGGTGCTTGGCATGATGATTGTTCCGAGGCCGGGGCATGGAAGCTACTGCGTCGAACCTCCGCCCACTTCCCTGGCCCCATCTCCGTCCCCGTCCCCATGCTGGCCTATTGCACCCGGTTCACCCACTTCCGCTAAAACTTCATCAACCCCCCTCTCTGTTGGTCTTCCTTGGCTGACTGGCGTTGTGAAAGAAAGCGAGTGATGAGTGACTGCTGCCGGGCATTCAGTCGCTCGTTGTACTGCTCCTGGTATTATCTTGAAATAGATTCTAAAACTCCAATCACTTGCTCCCTTTCACCTGAGTCACTCTCAATGTCTTGGATCATCTCTTGAAGGCTGGTAAAGACACCCAATAAGAGTGACAGCTTCTGTATCGTCACTTTCCTCTGCTAGGTCTCCCCTGCATCACCACTCTCACCACCTTCTTCATCCTCCGGGAGATCCTCGACGTCATTTGTGTTACCTTCTTGCATCGGTTCTTCTAAATCTTCCCGAGTCATTTCTTGAAATCCTGGGGCTGGGATACTGCGGACAGTTTCCAACACTTGGTTCATTAGCTCTGCTGGCTGCTGTCTCTTTGTCTCGGCAGACTTGAGTTGTGGCAGGAGTGGCGACCAGGCATGCCTAACGGTTGCTTTTGTAGTGTTTCCCCAGGCTTTTACAAAGAAATTGACTGCCTGGCAATTGTTATAATTTTTCCAGAAGGCAGTAACAGTCATTGTGGAGGTTGAAGGTACGCCAGGTGGAGCAGGGCTGGCGGGGGTTGCAGGTGAGCCAGGTGGAGCAGGGGTGGCGGGGGTTGCAGGTGAGCCAGGTGGAGGAGTGGAGGCGGAGGCTGTGAGTGAGCCAGGCGGAGCAGCGGAGGCTGCGAGGGGAGGATCCTCCTCCTCCTCCTCGCTACTGCTCACAGTTTCATCAATTTCCTTCACTTCTTCCTGCTTATCAGTTTCCTTCCTCATCTTGTCATGGACATATTTGTAGTACAGCAACTTTACATTTGCTATGATTTCTTGGTCTAGTGGCTGTATTTTGGAGGTTGTATTTGGTGGTAGAAACACAACCTCAACGCTAGGGTGACGACCTACTAGAAATCGTGCATGACTAGGGGCATTGTCTAGAAAGAGCACCACTTTGAAGGATACATTCTTCTTTCGGCAGTATTCTTTGGCATCCTTAACAAAACAATCATCAGACCACTTCTTTGATAACTCCGTGGACATGTAGCCTTTATTTGTCTTTTCCCAGTAGACATTCAGTTTGGACATATCACATCCCTTGTAAGCTCTTGGTCTTTTATATTTGTAGATCACCAGAGGCTTCATGAGGCAGCCACCTGAAGCATTACAGGTTAGGAGGACACTAAAGCGACCCTTTGCCATTTTCACACCTTTTGCCTGTTTTTCTTTCTTAGAGATAAATGTTGCTGTAGGGGATTTTTTCCAAAACAACCCGGTCTTGTCACAGTTAAAAATCTGATCCAGGGTATAATCTCCCTCTTGAATGATTTGATTGGCAATTTCAGGGAAGGAATCTGCAGCCACTAAGTCAGCAGACGAAGCCTCACCCTGATACTTTGCATACTTTGTGCCACTTCTAGCCTTAAACTTATGCAGCCACCCTACTGAGGCATTGAAAGGAGGGGGAGACTTAATGTTTTCTTTTGAGCTACAGCAGCGTACAATACCCTTGCTTGATCTCGTATCTGAGGGCCGCTAACACTTGCACTGTCTTTCATTCTACAAGCTAACCATTTCACAAGAAAATGCTGTTATCACTAACAATCTGTTTCTATCACTTTTATCATTCATAGCTCGCCTCGCATTTCCATCACTACCGAAATATTTCTTAGCCAGTGCAATACTCTTCTTGGTCTCCTCTAAGTTCCTCTTAATATTTCGCACTGTAGACTCAGGACAGTTCAATTTCCTCACAATATCAATGCTCAGTGCACCAATTTGAATGAGCTCAACAATCTGTTCTTTATCCTTGTGGCTTTGTTTCTTAGCTTTGGGGTCTTTTTTCTCATTCACTTTAAAAGTTCCCGGGCGTTCAGGTGGCAAATCACTCCCTCCAACACCTCCCCTAGCCCCCACAGACAAAAACGCGGAAGCCATTATTCACCCTGCCTCCACCTGACATTGCATCAGGTCAGGTTAGGTTAGTTACACAAGACCCACTAATCCCCACAGCTCTGTGTGAGTGGAAAATACTAGTCTTTGCTGTAACGCAGCTTCAATCATGAGGCACTACAAACGCCATATCGTATAGAGTTTTAGTTTTTTAAATATATTTATTGAGCCAAACTTTTAGATAAACTATTCTGGATTATTCTAGTAAAGAAATGGAGGTTCTAACTTAATTAGAACTGCATTTACAGACTCCGGTAGTTTAGACTCTTGGAAAACTTTCTATAGCACCCAGAAACATTTTGGGGATGTTGGTCAGTGTCTGTCTGTGTAAGATGCGTAGTTTAAACTCTCGCAAACTTTTCCCGGAAACTGGAAAAAATTCCTGGGATAAGGAATTTTTCCAGGTTTGAGAAAGTCGTCTGGTTACCCGGAAATCTCTCATCCCTGGAAGAGCTCTGCACCAATATTTCTGGCTAATGGGGATACCACTATTTGGGTAGAAAAATGGTGTTTCTAACTTAATTAGATCAAATTTTATTGACTCCGGTATCAACGAGAGATGGCTTTATGTCTAAACAAGCTGGAGGTGCATGGGCAGGGCGGGGGAATGGCTGTTGCCTTATTCACCAATTTGCCCTTTTTTTAGTCATTACTATACCCTGGTATTCTTGCATGATGATATGATCAGCCTATTATCGTGAATGTTTCATCATAAATAATTATACAGTCTCTTCCCGACTTACGACGGGGTTAGGGACCAGAATCCAGGTCGTAAGTCCGACATAGATAAAAAAAAAAAAAAAAATCTACAATGAAATACAGTACAGTCGGCCCTTAACATACGTGGGTTTAGCATACACGGATTTGCAAATAGGCGGATTGCCCCGCCGGAGGAATTTCTGTACATTGAAGTAATTCAAGTACATTCAAATCGCGCGCCATTCAACTCGCACGCGGCACCGAACACGGGACACCGCCCGCTCCCGCAACCTCACACACACACGCATAGCTCTCCCTCACTCAGTCAGTGTCGCTGTAACCACGCTTGTGTTGACATCAGCATTGTAGTTGCAAAAATATTACATTTCCGTGAATGTATTTTATCAAGCACAGTATGAATAGAATATCACTAATATAAGAGTATTTTAACCGAAAACGACAAAAAAAACGAGTAACATATCTTGAACATCGGAAGGTTAGGTAAAGTCTTGTTTTCATGTAGTTTATCCTAATTTACATTGAAATGCATTACGTTTCAGCAAAACTACTATTTATTTCTGAGAATATGGAAATGTAATATTTTGCTGAAATGACGTACGTATTACAGTGGAAAGTGACGAAAGCAATGACTTTCGCTTTCTTTCGATCAAAAGATGTTACCGTAATCGCTTTTCGAATGGTTTTCAGTTAAAAAACTGTTGTATTACAATAATATTCTATCCTAATTCACTTATGATGCAACAGTTTTTTAACTGAAAACCATTCGAAAAGCGATTACGGTAACATCTTTTGAACGAAAGAAAGCGAAAGTCATTGTTTTTGTCACGATTTTATCCCACTTTCCACTGTAATACGTACCTCATTTCAGCAAAAATATAACATTTCCGTGAATGTAGTATATCAAGCACAGTATGAATAGAATATCATTGTAATATAACAGTATTTTAACCAAAAACTATTAAAAACACGAGTAACATCTCTTGAGCATCGGAAGGTTAGGTAAAGTCTTTTGTTTTCGTCATGTATTTTATCCTATTTTACATTGAAATACATCACGTTTCAGCAAAACTACTATTTATTTCTGAGAATATATTCATTCAGGCACAGTTTAGGTAAAATATACATGTGCTGTAACAGTTTTTTAATTGAAAACGATTCGAAAAACACGTACCCTCTAGCCCTGTTCAAGGAGAAGACTGGGAGGAGCTGTTTGGTGCTTAAGACGATGACAAGGAAAATGATTTTGATGGATTTTAATGAAAATATTCAGAAAGACCCTGGCACTGTCAAGGAAAGTGGCTGCTGAAGGCTTCCGGGACATGGCAGAGGACGAGATTAGGGAGCTAATTGAAGAGCACGACACTGAGCTGACCGAGGAGGATCTACAGGAGTTAGTAGACTCAGGCAAGGAAGAGGAAGCGAAAGGGAAAGAGGATGAGGAAGAGCACCAAGAAATAACATTGGAGAAGTTGGGGGAGATGACCAGGAATATTGAGGCACTGAAAAACCTGGCCTATAGTATGGACCCCTCCATGGTGCGTGCCCTGAAATTCATGCGAGGGATGGATGACGTTTTTGCTCCATACAAAAACATCATGGAAGAAATGAAAAGAAAGAGACGACAACTCCCCATCACCATGTTCTTTGATCACCGAAGGAGAGATTTAACACCATCAATCACTGGCGGCAGTGAGGAAGCAGCTGAATCCACCGTCGCCCCCACTTCACCACCCGTTATGGAATTGAGTGACGATGAGCCCGATGACCCCCGCCCTGTCGCCGAGGAGAGGTACGGTACAGTAAAGTGAAATTTTTATCTCTTTTTTTTTAATAGCTTTTCTTGCCATGTTTATTGTTTGTAAAAATGCACAGCACAGTACAGTTCAGTACAAGTACTGTACATAGGAAGTGGAGGTGCAGTTATTCACAAAACATTTGTGTTTGTTGTCGGCAGTAGTGACGGTGAGGAGGTAGAGGTGGAGGAGGGAGCGGAGGGAGCGAGTTGGGAGGAGTGGTGAGGTGACCTTGGATGCGGGAGCAGGAGCAGTATATTTCGGGTGTATTAATTGTTTTTATAGCTATTTTTGCATTTTAATATTAAATACTGTACATTACGTTTCAACAAAACTACCATTTATTTCTGAGAACATGGAAATGTAATATTTTTGCTGAAATGATGTACATATTACAGTGGAAAGTGGGATAAAATTGTGATGCAAGCAATGAATCTCTCTCTTTCTTTCGTTCAAAAGATGTTACCGTAATCGCTTTTCGAATGGTTTTCAGTTGTGGGATTATAAGGCTAATGATAGGATAGAATATTATTGTAATACAGTACGAGTACAGTACAGTACAACAGTTTTTTAACTGAAAACCATTCGAAAAGCGATTACGGTAAAATCTTTTGAACAACGAAAGAAAGCGAAAGTCATTGTTTTCATGATTTTATCCCACTTTCCACTGTACAGTAATATGTACGTCACTTCAGCCAAAATATTACATTTCCATATTTATTTCTGAGAATATATTCATTCAGTCACAGTTTAGGTAAAATATACTTGTGATGTAATATTTTAATGAAAATATGGTATCGTAGTTTTCTTTTGTATCAAATTTAATTAACAAAGTTTGATGTTTCAAATGTAATGAAAAAAAATTTATGTACAGTATCTATAAATAAATTTTAACAAATGAATTCTTTGTTTTACATCGTCCTGTGTATACCATACCATGGATTTGGCTACTTTGGGCTAGCTATGATGACGCAAGAGATCTGCCCTGGCGACTGTACCGACACTCACAGCTGGTGGTGCGTTGGTGCATCGTTTCCATTGTTTACTGGTAGTTACTGGTAAATATTTTTCAACCTAACAAAACTATTACCCTTTTAGAGGTCGACCCCCAATTTTTTGCAAAATAATTTGGTCTTAAAAACTCGAACTACATACAGGTATATACGGTAAATAAGGACATGGGGGGCCAGGGTTTTATGGGGGGGGGGGTAGCAAAAGTACACGGATTTTTAATATTCACGGGTATCTCTGTTACCTAACCCCCTCGTATGTTAAGGGCCGACTGTACAGTAAAAGTAATAATAATGAGGAATGGATACAGTAGAGTAAAAGTAAATAATGGATACAGTGTGACTGAGCACTTACCTTAAATGTAGTCAGCTGAATGCACACAGGGCCCCCATAATTTTCTATTTACAGGATACATGGAGACTATATTAATTGGAAGAAGCAGAAGAGGAGACAGGGCTGGGTGGGTCATCAATGTCGCTTTCTTCAGACAGGTTTATGTACAGGGGTAACTTGCTGGTTGAAGGTATTGGATCATCTTGAGGGAGTGAAGAGGCAGCACTGGTGGGGCGTGAGGAGCCAGTACTGGGGGACTTCTTGAAATAGATGTCCAATTTAGACTGCACAGTTTGCTTTTTCTTTTCATTATAAATTTCTCTGTAGCAAGCAAGTGAATCTTGGATCATTCTGTCAACTTTGGCATAACGCTCATAATTTTGATCCATGTCATCAAACATTTGCATTGCTTTATTAATTGTAGCAAATGCCTCTGCCATATGTTTCACTGAAAACTTTTTGGGGGGTGCAGGCTCTTCTTCTACATTTTGTCTCTCTTCTTCCTCTGCAACTTTCTGTGCATCTAGTTCAATAAGATCCTCGTTACTGAGCTCTTCTGCTACACTTTCAACCAACTGTCCAACATCTTCAGTATCAATTTCTAACTCCAGCTGTTTACCTAACTCCACTATCTTGTTACTAATATCCGAAATAACTTAATTTTCATTAAATCCTTTGAAACTGTTCACATATCTTTTCAGGATTTTCTTCCATATTCCATTCATGCAATGTTCTGTAACCTGATCCCATGCTGCACTAATGTTCTTTATACATGACAAAATGTTGTGCTCCTTCCAAAACTGTCCGAGCGTTTTCTCACCTTCAGTAGCAGCAACAGCCTGAGCGAAGGTCGTGCGTAAATAATACGCTTTAAAGGCAGAAATAGCACCTTGATCCATGGGTTGGATGATAGAGGTAGTGTTAGGTGGCATGTAGACTACCTTAACATCAGGGTGCATGTCGTCCAGGTGTGGTGGGTGTCCCGGAACATTATCCAAAATCAGTAAAATCTTGAATGGAATCCGTTGTTGAAGACAATACTCCTTGGCTCGTGGAATGAAACAAGTTATGAACCAATCCTCAAACAGTGCTAAGGTGATCCAGGCTCTCTTATTACTGCGATAAAACTCTGGCAGTGTGTGCTTGCTGACATTTTTAAAAGCCCTGGGGTTCTCTGAATGATAGATCATGAAGGGCTTTAGCTTGAAACCAGCAACATTCCCCCCCAACAGAAGTGTAATTCTGTCCTTGAATGCCTTGAATCCTGGCATTGTTTTCGCCTCTTTGTGGATGTATGTCCACTCAGGCATGCGCTTCCACACTAATCCAGTATCATCCACATTGAATATTTGCTCAGGCAAATAATTCCCTTCCACAATCAATTCATCTAACTCCTCCCTAAAAGCTTCGGCAGCACCAACATCGGCACAAGCTGCCTCTCCACTCTCCTTAACATTGTGTAGACTGTAGCGTTTTTTAAATCTATCAAACCACCCATGACTTCCTGTAAAGGTTTGATCACATTCATTTCCTGCCTGCTCCTTCAGGCTTTGGAACAGGCTTCTTGCTTTAGCCATGGTTAGAAGGCTTAAGGGTACACGCTTCTGTATCTGGTCTTCTATCCATATCACCAATAATTTTTCCATATCGTGAATAGGACCTTGTCTTTTCTTTGAAATTATAGCTCCCTTTATTGGTGTTGTTCCTTTCACTACATCATGAATACGTTCCTTGTCCTTCAGAATAGTGGATATGGTCGAGTGTGAGAAACCTAGGTCACGTGAGATTGTTGCTACAGTCTTTCCATTCTCATGCTTAGTTATTATCTTCATTTTCATCTCAAAAGCAATTACCTGTCTCCTTTTCCTTGGAGCACCACCAGCACTCTCACTTTTACACTTTCCAGTCATTATAAAGTCAATTATATACGATAACGGAAGTTCACAGATCGATCAGTATAGGATACGATAGCCAAACACCAACTAAGCGCTCCACTGAGTGAGTGTACTTGTAATGACCCAACCGCTGCGCAGCTCGCCGGGACAAGCGTTTGATTATAGAAAATGCCGTCATTTGAAAATATTTTTTATCCCGCGACTACGGATTCGACTGCGGTCGTATGTCCCGACAGTCGTAAGGTCAGAGCAGGTCGTAAGTACCGATGGACGTAAGTCCATGCAGTCGTAAGTCGGGGACTACCTGTACAGGTATTAAATAATAGAACAAAATATGATATACCTGTACTGTGTGGCAGTACCAGTGCAGACCAAGGGAGGCATGGCTCAGCAGGTGACAAGTTCTCAGCAATGTTGTAGAACTCAAGGATGCTTTAATGAGTGCTGAGCCCAGCCTGTAACTCAGTGATGAACTCAATGCATAGTTAGACAGTTTGGTGGAACCCAACAGGCAACGTTACCAGGAGTTTATTAAACACCTCTGCCAAGCTCTCACCACTGTCTATTTTACACCTCAACAATGTGAAAAAGATCAAGGAGAATCCGGTGATGATGACTCGGCCACTCTGGAGAATGGTGATGAACCTGCAGTCACTTTACAAGTGTCTGTAGTTGATTGTGAAGGCTTTGAATCTGACCAGCCTTCACCCCCTGCCTCGGACCCTCATTATTATGTATGGGATATTAGTGTTGATATGTATGGGCAAGGTTGAGCTCTAACCTAACTTCAGTTATGGAATTAACACTGTTCTGGCTTATGAACAGATGCAGATTGACTTATGAACAGGGTCCTAGAATGTATCCCTGTCGTAAGTTGGGGACTGCCTGTATATAGACACAATGATCATCCTCCTATCCTATGATAACTTAGGGGATTTGGTAATTTTGACGCAATGCCCTAAAAGTGGCTATGTAGGAGTAGATTTCTTCTTTTAATATAATGGGCCCCATGGTCATGATACACAGCCCTGAGGAATCAATATGATACTGGATTGTTCAGAGCACTTATTGAGGAAACCTTTGTCCAATTTTGGTAGCTCTATATAGCATATTGGGTGATTAAGATGCCTTTAAACTTGGAGTTACAGTACTACAGGTAACTCGCGTTTGATTTAAGCGTTTTTTGGAATAATGAGATTATTCAACTAATACCAAAAGCTAATTTACGAGCACCTAGTTTTTAAATAACGCGGTCAAGACAGTTTAAATTTGCCTCGCGTATTCGCCTGGCAGTGGAGTCGCGTGTGATGCCTGGTGAGGTGCTTGTAAGTTGTTACTATAAAGTCACAGTCATATCAACATCAGCAATTTTAATATTATTAATAATGATAATTATTTTAATAATGTAATAATGAAGAGTATTACGACTAATGATGATGATGATAATGAAGTATTCTGTACAACAACTGTGACAATGTCCAACAAGCTTCCTGCGTATTGCTTTCTCAGTTCACACCACCACTACTTTTTCTGTGCATTCATTTGCATTGTGTGTTTATCACGTACTTTTTTAGTGTTAAACGCTGTTTACCCCATCGAGCATGTCTGGAAAACGTCCATCTGCCTCCTCTGGAGAGCCACAAGCTAAAGATGCACGAAAAACAATCGCAGTGGACGTGAAATTAAATGTGATCACCTGCCTTCAGAGAGGAGAGCGCGTGTCGGAGGTTGGCCGCGTGCTTGGTTTAAGTGAGAGCACTGTTGGTACCCTGTGTGGTATATGATGGTTCCCCTAACCTGTACCATTTACATGTATTCTTATGGGAAAATTATGTTTAATTTACACATTTTTAAATTAAGCGGTGGTTTTCAAGAACGTAACCCCCACGTAAAACGAGAGGTGGGTGTACAGTCGGCCCTTCACATACGCGGGTTTAGCATTCACGGATTCGGAAATACGCGTATTGCCCCGCCGGAGGAATATTCTGTACATTGAAGTACATTCAAATCGCGGGTGGCACCGAACACTGCACACCGCCCGCTCCCGCTACCTCACACACACACGCATAGCGCGTCGTCACCCTACCCCGCGCTCCCTCACTCAGTCAGTCTCGCTGTAACCACGCTTGTGTTGACATCAGCATTGTAGTTGCAAAAATATTACATTTCCCTGAATGTATTATATCAAGCACAGTATGAATAGAATATCACTAATATAACAGTATTTTAACCAAAAACTATTAAAAAACGAGTCACATATCTTGAACATTGGAAGGTTAGGTAAAGTCTCTTGTTTTCGTCGTGTATTTTATCCTAATTTACATTGAAATACATCACGTTTCAGCAAAAGTACTATTTATTTCTGAGAATATGGAAATGTAATATTTTGCTGAAATGACGTACGTATTACAGTGGAAAGTGACGAAAGCAATGACTTTCGCTTTCTTTCGATCAAAAGATGTTACCGTAATCGCTTTTCGAATGGTTTTCAGTTAAAAAACTGTTGTATTACAATAATATTCTATCCTAATTCACTTGTGATGCAACAGTTTTTAACTGAAAACCATCCGAAAAGCGATTGCGGTAACATCTTTTGAAAGAAAGAAAGCGAGTCATTGTTTTTGTCACGATTTTATCCCACTTTCCACAGTAATACGTACCTCATTTCAGCAAAAATATAACATTTCCGTGAATGTAGTATATTAAGCACAGTATGAATAGAATATCATTGTAATATAACAGTATTTTAACCGAAAACTTAAAAAAACGAGTAACATCTCTTGAGCATCGGAAGCTTAGGTAAAGTCTTTTGTTTTCGTCATGTATTTTATCCTATTTTACATTGAAATACATCACGTTTCAGCAAAACTACTATTTATTTCTGAGAATATATTCATTCAGGTGCAGTTTAGGTAAAATATACATGTGATGTAACAGTTTTTTAACTGAAAACGATTCGAAAAACACGTACCCTCTAGCCCTGCTCAAGGAGAAGACTGGGAGGAGCTGTTTGGTGCTGAAGACGATGACAAGGAAAATGATTTTTTGGGATTTTAATGAAAATATTCAGAAATATGGTATCGTAGTATTTATTCAAGTGAATTAGGATAGAATATTATTGTAATACAACAGTAGTGACGATGTTGAGGAGGCAGAGGGAGGAGTGGTGACGCTGGAGGCTGGAGCAGGGACGAGTGGAGATGCCAGCCAGTACATTACGGGTGTACAGTATTAATTGTTTTCATAGCTCTTTTTGCATTTTAATATTAAATACCATACATTACGTTTCAACAAAACTACTATTTATTTCTGAGATTATGGAAATGTAATATTTTTGCTGAAATGACGTACGTATTCCAGTGGAAAGTGGGATAAAACTGTGACGAAAGCAATGACTTTCACTTTCTTTCGTTCAAAAGATGTTACCGTAATCGCTTTTTGAATGGTTTTCAGTTGTGGGATTATGAGGCGAATGATAGGATAGAATATTATTGTAATACAGTTCAACAGTTTTTTAACGGAAAGACATTCGAAAAGCGATTACGGTAAAATCTTTTGAACAACGAAAGAAAGCGAAAGTCATTGTTTTCGTCATGATTTTATCCCACTTTCTGGAGATGTTCGGGGTATGCAGGTAGTTCTGCTATAACGCGATAATTGTGTTCTTGTAAAATATCGTGTTATAGAAAATCGCGTAATAGAAATAACAGGGCTTATGGAGAAAATAGGGTTAGGTGCAGATTGCTCGAAATCGAAAAAATTTAGTAGTTAGCCTAACACAAAGGATAGCACAGTCTAAATAAATGTTACATTCATATCTAATAATGAAATCATACAGTAAATTTAACACTTTACCTTGAAAAAATATGAATGTAACTTGATGGGGGAGAAGGGTGATTTTGAGGTTGATAACATTGAGCTTCTCTTCAAGTGTTATATCCTTTCTTTTACGATAATCACCGGGAATTCTATCATCAGAGCGCTTTTTGGAGATATTCTTCTTTACCATATTCACAGTTAATACCACAAAATTGGAGAAATAGTAAGCAAAAATCGCGTTATAGCAAACAAGCGTTCGCGTTATACAAATATTGTTCCGAATTCATAAATCGCGTTAGAGCAAATTCGCGTTATCAAAACACGCGTTATAGCAGAACTCACTGTACTTGGTTCTAACTACAGGGGCGAACATAAACACCTGTAGAGTTCTGTAGGTTCTTATTAACGGAAATATACAGTTAACCCTCACTTTACGCGGTTAATGTAACCCGGAGGGCCCCGCGTAAAGTGAGAAACGCGTAAAGTGAATAACATAACATATGGGATTAATTGAAATGGAGTCCGGGCCGATCCCCAAACTCCACTTTTTGACGACACACAACTATGTTGTAGTAAAAATATTATCTTAACTTTATGATGGTATGCACACACAATTAATAATTAAGAGAAATATCAATAATATTAGGTTTTTTAACACTTACATTAGTAGAAAAAATGGCTGGGCACACGGGGATGGGCGGTTGGTTCCGAGGCAGAGGGCAGATTATTGGCCCTCACCTGTGTCACTTGTATCAATTTTATCACTATCCACCACAGAGGCTTGCAGGGCCTCTTTGTCAAACTCCCCAAAGTCCATATAAGTCCATATCCTCACCATAATTATCACTATCACTGACTTGGGCCGGCTGTGGTGGGTGGCGGGTGAAGAACTGGTAATGTTTTGATGACTGGGCGACCTTGTGCGCACCATGTTCGCACAGCTTACACAACATGGCGGATGGCGGGAGGTTTGGATCCAAAAATGGCGCGGCTCGCCAGCCGCTCTCCGCGTAAAGGGGTACACGCACCGCGGAATGTGAGCATCCTGGGTTCCGGCAGGGCACCGCGTAAACGTGGAAACGCGGAATGTGGGACCGCGTAAAGTGAGGGTTAACTGTACAGGAGTGCGCTTACAAGCGCAGGTAGTCCTTACACTCCTATAGGGTCAACTGACCTCACTCTGACCTCTCAGGCGACATGTGGTAAGTGGTATACTGGCAGCTTCCAGATGTCGCCAGGCACATTTATCTAAGCGTGTGGTGACATGAAACGGGCATTGCCACACGCTACTGACTAGAGAAATAATGTGTATATATAGAGTACATACATGGTATACATACAACATACATAATATACATACACCTCCCCCCCCCCCATACGCTCATAGCAAAGTCTTGAGCGGACCTTTTCCTGTGGATCCGTTCTGAGCGTCGAGGGGCTTAATCACTGGGAAGGAGGATATGGGACTCAGCACTGGTGACGGGGTCAGCGGGATGCGTTACGGGGCGGAGGAAACGGCGGTTCCTCCACCACACCCGACTGCTGGGTAACCGCACCTGGTAGTCCCGTGACCTACCGAGACCCATGACTACGCCCACTTTGTCCCAACGTAGGGAAATTGGGTCCTGGACACGGACTTGGGTGCCGACACTCAACCTGGGGAGAGGACGGGCGTGGTCGTTGTGGCGGGCGACGACGTCTTGAATATGTTCGGCGGCTCGGCGATCAAAATCCTCTGTCTTGGCCTGCCACTCCTTGGAGAAGGATTGAGGGTGAGCAGGGACACACGAACGGAGGGGGCGTCCATACAAGACCTGGCCAGGGGAGCGTCCGGTGTAATTGGGTGTGTTGCGGAGCTCAAGGAGACCCTGGTCGAAGGCCTTGCAGTCAATATTCCCAGAAGGGGCCACTTTGAGGATGAGGTGCTTCAGGGATTTGACAGCAGCCTCAGCGTGGCCGTTGGACTGCGGGTAATGGGGCGATGACAACACATGCCGGACTCCCCATCGGTCAAGGAACACAGCAAAGTCCCGGCTTATGAACTGGGGCCCTCCGTCGGTTCGCAGGCGTACAGGAACGCCCATGTAACGGAAGTAGTGGCGGAACTTGCTGATGGTGGCGGCAGATGTCGTATCATTACCGCACTTGATGACAACCGGCCAACCCGAGAGATGGTCGACGATAACCAGGAAGGACTCTCCTGACACACAGAAAAAGTCGGCCGACACGGACTCAAAGGGGCGGGTGGGGTTGTTGTCACTCATGAAGGGTTCCTGCTGCTGGCTGGGTTGTAGTACTTGGCGGGGCTTACACGCCTGGACAGCATTGGAGATGTCGGGGTCGATGCCAGGCCGGAACACAGTCTGTCTTGCACGCCGTTTGGTGGCCTCGGCTCCACGGTGACTGTCATGGAGGCGAGCCAAGGCGTGGGGACGTGAAGCAGCAGGGACAACTACCGAAGGAGAGGTGTCACTGGCCAGAGGTAGGGGTAGGGCGGCAGCAGGGTAGTTGATGCTCCCTTCGTGCACCCTGTTGGTATATTTTACCTTGAGAATCGGTGTTGGGAAGTCCTGGGAGATGATGGCCAACTCTTGGCAATGTCTGTAGGACAGCAAAGGAGTCGGGACACCATTATGCACATCAATCCAGGCTTGATATGACCTGTTGCCAAAGGTGACCTGTACTTGGAGTGAACCTAGGGCTGGGGCCATCGGTGAACCATCTGCCGTGACGCAGAGGTCCTTGGGAGGCGGTCCTAGATCGCCTGGAGAGAGCCCCAAGCATTGCAAATGCTGGGGACCGATGACCGTAGCCTCAGCGCTGGTGTCGGGCAGCATCTCGAGACAGGATGACACATTGCCGTAGATCACGATGACACTGACGTGCTGGGGGAACTTTGGTCATGGGACGCGAGGAGTACACCCTCCTAATATGGGTCGGGCTTTGTCCAGGGTCGTCGTGCCTCTGATTTGGCGACTGTGGGCGGCCCTGAACGGGTGGAAGGGCGCTGCTGCTTCCGCCGACGCTGTCCCTTGGGTTTGTTGGTCGGGCAACACTTGTTGTAGTGGCCCAGATGGCCACACACATTGCACTGGGCGCGTTTGGCTGGGCACCGTACTGTAAGTGACCAGTGGCCCTTGCGGTCACAACTGTCGCAGGTAGACTCGGCAGCTGGATACACCTGTGTGCCGTGCTGCCTACCACAGCTGTTGCAAAGGGAGCAGGGCGTGGGCGTGGTGGGCGTAGGCGTTGGGGCAGACTTCTTGTCTTTCTTGTATTGGGACATAGCCCGTACGGCTGTAGGGGGAGCTCGGATGGCAGAGGTAGCACACCTGGCAGCCTCGTAGGAGCGACATACTGTCAACACATCCTTAAGAGGAGAGGAAGAGTCGAAGGAGGTGAGGTGTTGGACAAGCTCCTCGTCCTTAACACCCATCAGGATCACCTGCTTCAACTGGGTCTCCTCGCACTGCTGGTGATTACCGGGACATATGTCTATCTCTTCCGAGGCTCTCTTGAGTCGTACGTAGAAATCATCAAAAGTCTCGCCCTCCATCTGTCTACAGCTAAACACTTCCCTCCTGCGGAGAGCTTCATTCCGCTGACCTTTGATGTGTCATTCTAGAACATCCAGTACCTCCTCTACAGACAACAAAGACGTCGGGGACACTTGCAACGTATGTTCCAGCACATGCTGCGTTCCCAAAGACAGGCACATACGTAGCTGAATGAGTTGTTTGGGCTGTGGCAAGCTCTGGAGATCCACCATTGTAGCATAATCAGTCCACCATCGCCGCCACTCACGAAACGTCTGGAAAGTCTCATCAGGCTTCAAGGTGGGTGGGGGTTGGACAACCGCTTTGGTAGAGGGCGTTGACGAGGTATCTGAGCTAGTCAGTACCGGAGTAGTGGAAGGGCCAAGGGCTTCATTAGCAGTGAGGCTAGATATCAAAGCTGCAAACCGTTGGTTATCTTCCAATCTCCTGAGGTGGTCCTCAGCATGTCTTTTTGCTTCGTCCTGATGCCTCTCCTCCCTCATAAGCTTCATCAGAGCAATTATCTCTGAGGACGAGGCTGAGGGTCGAGGGGTGTGGCTGGGAGAGGGTGGAGCATCACGCACTGACTGGTCATCCATCTCTGTAGAGCTGTCATCCGTCTGACTCATCTGGGCGCTAGGGACACCCCTGCGTGAGGCCCGGGGCATAATTACTTTATCTGTATATTGTATCTCAAATCAGTGTTGACCGGTCAGCCCGTCATATCAACCAGATCTGAGACAACAAAATTAATTGAATACACAGATAAGTAACTTATATATATATATATATATATATATATATATATATATATATATATATATATATATATATATATATATATATATATATATATATATATATATATATATATATATATATATACACATATATATGTGAAGAAATGACCGCGGTCGGTGTGTCCGTGCGTGAGTTGGTGTGTGTAGGCGGGGTTTAGCGCGGAGGGAGGCGGTGGGGGTGAGCAGTGGGGGGTAAGTTATCCTTGAGGCAGCCCGGGGCGGATGCGCTGACGCACCACTCCTCACAAATGCCCTATATCAGCCTTCCACCTTAGGGAATCCTTTAAAACAAGGACACGCACTTTAACACTACACACACACACGAGGGGCACTTAAAGACACTTCACAGGAAATTGCAGTCACTGCACACTGCTCAAAACTCGTTGGTAATTCAAACGAATTTTTGTGGGTGATAATGGCGACGGATGAAGGAGTTGACGGAGGAGGTCTACCGGCCTTGATTTTACACGAACGCACTTATTTCCACTTAATCGATCACTTGGTACTCACTGCGCCATGGAGATGTTCGGGGTACTTGGTTCTAACTACAGGGGCGAACATAAACACCTGTAGAGTTTTGTAGGTTCTATTCAACGGAAATATACTAACTACTGGGGCGAACATAAACACCTGTAGAGTTCTGTAGGTTTTTATTAACGGAAATATACAAGGTTCGCATACAAGCGCAGGTAGTTCCTACACTCCTATATGGGTCAACTGGCCTCACTCTGACCTCTCAGGCGACATGTGGTAAGTGGTTTTACTAGCAGCTTCCAGATGTCGCCAGGCACATTTATCTAAGCGTGTGGTGACATGAAACAGGGGCATTACCACCCGCTACTGACTAGAGAAATAATGTGTATATATATAGAGTACATACATGGTATACATACAGCATACAAAATATACATACACTTTCCATTTATATTAATAAATCATTTCAGCCAAAATATTACATTTCATATTTATTTCTGAAATATATTCATTCAGTGTCATTTCAGCCAAAATATTACATTTCCATATTTATTTCTAAGAATATATTCATTCAGTCACAGTTAGGGTAAAATATACTTGTGATGTAATATTTTAATGAAAATACGGTATTGTAGTTTTCTTTTGTTTCAAATTTAATTAACAAAGATTGATGTTTCAAATGTAATGAAAAAAAATTTATGTACAGTATCTATAAATAAACTTTAAAAAATGAATACTTTGTTTTACATCGTCCTGTGCATACCATACCATGCATTTGGCCACTTTGGGCTTGCTATCATGACGAAAGAGATCTGCCCTGGCAACTGTACCGACACTCACAGCTGGTGGTGCGTTGGTGCGTCGTTTCCATTGTTTACTGGTAGTTACCGGAAAATATTTTTCAACCTAACGAAACTATTACCCGTTTAGAGGTCGACCCCCAATTTTTTGCCAAATAATTTGGTCTTAAAAACTCGAACTACACACAGGTATATACGGTAAATAAGGACATGGGGGGCCAGGGGTTTTTTAGGGGGGAGGGGGGCAGCAAAAATACACGGATTTTTAACATTCACGGGTATCTCTGTTACCTAACTTGATGTATATTGGGGACCATTACACTGTACTTTCAGTCAAAATAATTTTTAGCAAAAAGTACAGTAAGGTATAAAAACCTCATAATAATTCTTTTTTGCTCTTATTTTTTACCGCCTCCTAGGCCCTGTTGAGTTGATGACCTGTGCCAGGTAGGCCTATTCTCCATGGACAATAGAATAATAGATCCTGCTAAAAAGTTACATAAGAACATAAGGAGTCTGCAATAGGCCGGTTGGTCTGTGCATGGCAGCTCCTGTCGAGAGTTACTACCACTCTCTATCATCCATGAATCTATCTAGCCTCCTTTCAAAACTTTCCAGAGTTCCCGCACTTACTACAAAGTTGCTAAGCTTGTTCCACTCGTCTACCACCCTATTTGTGAACCAGTTTCTTCCTATCTCCCTCCTAAACCTAAACTTGTCCAACTTGAATCCGTTGCTACGAGTCCTATCCTGCTCCAGATATTATAAGAACTTTATCTATATCCCTTTTATTGATTCCTTTCACCCACTTAAATACTTCTATCATATCTCCCCGCACTCTTCGTCTTTCTAGGGAATGCAAGTTAAGTTTCTTTAACCTATCCTGATATGGAAGGTTTCTAAGTCCCGGAATCATTTTGTCATTCTTCGCTGCACCGACTCTAGTGAATTTATATCCATTCTATAATAGGGGCACCAGAACTGAACCGCATAATCGAGGTGCGGCCTGACTAGCTATATGAGATATAGTTGCAATAAGACCTCTGCACTCTAGTTACTTACACTTCTAGATATAAAACCCAATACTCTGTTTGCCTTATTTCGAACATTAACGCACTGTTTTCTAGGCCGTAGGTCCGGGCTTACAAGTACCCCTAGGTCTCTTTCACAAGTCGACTTCTCTAGGTTGATATTGTTAAGGCTGTATACATTATAAGTATTTGTTGTTCCAATATTAAGTACGCTGCACTTGCTGGTGTTGAATTTCATTTGCCATTTTTCAGACCACCCCTGCAGTTTATTTAGATCCTCCTGTAATGCATTTGCATCCTGCCCTGAATTAATTTGCCGCCCTATTTTGGTGTCATCCGTAAACTTGCTTATGTCACTGCTGATCCCAATATCTAGATCGTTTATGTAGATTATGAACAAGAGTGGGCCTAGTACTGATCCCTGGGGAACCCCACTGGTTACACGGCCCCACTCAGATTTAACACCTTCTACGCTGACCCTCTGTGCTCTATCGGTGAGCCATGATTTTATCCAATTTAAAACTTTCCCCTCGATACCATGAGCCTTAATTTTTCTCAGAAGCCTCTGATGCGGTACTCTGTCAAATGCTTTGCTAAAGTCTAAGTAAATAACATCGTAATTTTCGTCATTATCTACTACCTCGAAGACTTTCCTAAAAAAACGTTAGCAGATTTGTTAGACAAGATTTTCCCTTCGTAAACCCATGTTGAGAGTCGTAGATTAATTTGCTTTTTTCTAGATGCGATCGGATGCTATCTGCTATAATTGATTCAAGAAATTTCCCCACTACTGACGTCAAACTGATCGGCCGGTAATTTGACGCTGATGCTCTGTCTCCCTTTTTGAATATGGGTACTACATTTGCCTGTTTCCACAAGTCTGGGACAACTCCAGTCTCTAATGATTTTGTAAATAAGTTTACGAGGGGTCCGCTAATCTGTTCCCTACACTCTCATGACTCGAGGGAAAATTTCATCCGGCCCTGGGGATTTTGTTTTCTTTAGTTTATTTATCTTCTTAAGAACATCCTCTTTTCTGATAGTGATATTCTTTAATTTCTCTTCTTCCTTTCCCTTAAATATCAGTTCCACCTCTGGAATTTCTTTGCAAATTTCTTCTGTGAAAACTGATAAGTAGCTGTTCAATGCTTTGCTTATTTCTTCACTGCCATTTATCACTTCTCCCCTCCCTGACTTTAAAGGCCCAACTTTGTCCTTGACTTTTGTTCTATATACCTGGAAAAATCCCTTGGGATTTGCCTTGGATTCTCTTGCTATTTTGATTTCATAGTCTCTCTTTGCTTTCCTTATATTTTTCTTAACATTCCTAGATAGTTCATTATACCTGTTTCTGAGCTGCTCCTCCCCTCCCTTTAATTTCTTATATATTCCTTTCTTTATTCCTATGTCATGTTTAAGTTTTCTGGTCATCCACCTTGGCTCATTCTTATTTGACCTAATTTTTCTGTATGGTATATTTTGTTCTTGTGCTTTATGTAGTATACTAGTGAATATATTATAGTCTTGATCAATTGTTGTGTCATCTATGACCTCACCCCTTCCTACTGGGGACTAACGTGACTGTTCCCAGGTGACCTCACCTAGGTACCTTCTTAACCCCTGATAATCCGCCAACCGAAAGTTTGGGACCCTGACCATATTGTCATTGTTTTTCGTTTCCCAATTTAGGGTGAACCTGATTTCTCTGTGATCACTGTTACCTAGTTCTTCCCCTCCTGTGATATCTCTGATAATATTTTCTTTATTTGTTAACACTACGTCTAATATTGTCACCTCTAGTAGGTTCTGTAATTAGTTGTTTCAAAAAATTGTCCTGTACTGCGTCTAGGAAGTCTTCAGATTCATAGTCACCTACAATGTTGTCCCAGTCAATATTTCTGAAGTTGAAATCCCCCATAATGCATAGGTTGTTATATTTTGCTGTTAGTACAGTAATACCCAAACAATTGAAATAACTAAAAATATATAATTTATGAATTCCTATTAATGATTTATTTGATGAAGCTCCAAAACTACCACTTGGCACCCAACCAAAAATCCAAGATGGGCTCTGCAGAGAAATCTTACTTGACCTGGAGGTGTTACCCAAACTTTTTCTGGAGTTCTTGGTACAGTATATAGAACAAGAAAATTTTAACTCCCGCTCAGACAGAGTCATGTACACAAACTGCCCCCAGAGCCAGGACTAGTAAGTCGCATTAGCAAATTATGAATTGAAAAATATGCAGTTTGGGTGGAATCTATTTTGTGTGCGTGTGTGCTCACACACACACACACATGCAGTATTTTATGTAAGGCATCTTGTGTAATACTGTACAATAAATCTTGCAACCCAGTTAACCCCTTGTGTACGGTGTTGCCCGTGAACTGAATGAAGTTGTCTGGCTTTAGTTAATCAAAATATTAAAAGTGGCATCCCCATAGTGACGGGGTTAATATTTTTACTTAAGCTAAAACATTTCTTGTAGCAGCATATCATCTTTGCAGGTGTGATGTAGTATGTAATAGCTGTGGGCTGCTGGAACTGGTGGCCTAGGATGCAGGCGACACTGTGGTCATGTTTTTGGGGAGGGTTGGTAGCCCTACTCTTATTCTTCATGTCCTCTGTGCTGGCAGAGGAGTGCATCATTCCCAAGGTCTACCCACACTTTCTTACTAGTGAGTATATAACTGTTAACCCCTTTAAAATGAACGTAGCTGTACAGTACTGCAGGGTTTTTTGATGTACTGTGCTGCACTGTACTGCAGTGCACTGCACTGTACTGTGTTGTACTGTATGGTACTGTACTGTGCTGTACTGTACTGTAGGTTTTTTGATGTACTGTAATGTACTATGCTGTACTGTACTGTACACTGCTGTACTGTACTGTACACTGCTGTACTGTACTGTACACTGCTGTACTGTACTTTGCTGTACTGTACTGTGATGTACTGTGCTGTACTGTGCTGTGTGTACTGTGCTGTAGTGTACTGTACTATACTGTACTATGCTATATATATACTGTACTGTACTGAACTGTACTGTGCTGCATTGTGCTGTGCTGTATTGTACTGTACTGTACTGTGTTGTCAGGTTTATTCGGCTGTTCGCGAACGATCGGGTTTTTTAACCTTGCCTAACAAACGTCAAACAACTTCCACTCTCGAGGTGCGAGAATGCGGTGACTGTGCCCTTATATGTTCGATTGCACTATTTCACTATATTAAGGGAGAGGGTGCCTTCGCACACATATTCGGTGTGAAATATCTTCCGCCCCCCAGCGGAGCGCTTCGGCGCCTCTGCGAAGCAAAGCGCGGCATTCAAAAACAACAACCAAAATTGCCGTCGCTTTCCCTTCCCTGCCCTGCAATGGCTGGAGCAGCAGCAGAAGAAGAGAGAGAGAAAATAGTCTCATGGGGTCAGAGAGGAATGGCAGTGGGCTGATCTATGAATTTCACTAGCCAGGTCTGTCTCCCAATTGAACATTATTACTCTCTTTCCGGCGCTGCGATACATACCACGGTTTCAGCGACGCTTAACAGCATTTGATGTTCGTCTATTGTAAGAATCCGGAACGGGTTATTCGCTATTCGCGAACAGTCGGGTTTTAACCTTGCCTAACAAACGATCAAAACAACTTCACTCTCGAGGTACGGTACGGTGACTGTCCTATCGTCGCTCTTGTATGCTGGATTACTATTTCACTATATTGGGGAAGGTGCCTTCACACACCTATTCGGTGTGGAATATCTTCCGCCCCCAGCGGAGCGCCAGGCGCCTCTGCCCGTCAAAGCGCTGACATTCAAAACAACAACCAAAGTTGCCGTCCTTTCCTTCCCTGCCCTGCGTGGCTGGAGCAGCAGCAGCAGAAGAAGAAGAGAAAATAGTCTCATGGGTCAGAGGAATGGCAGTGGAGTCGCGATCTATGGTACTAGCAGGTCTGTCTCCCAATTGAACATTATTACTCTCTCGGCGCACACGTCGCCACCACGGTTTCCGCGACGGCAACAGCATCATGATGTTGCGTCTGGTATGAAGTCGGAACCGGGTTATTGACTGTTCATGAACAGTCAGGTTTCTTTCTTCCACTAACAAGCGATCAAACAACTTCCACTCTCGAGGTCTGCGGTCACGGTGACTGTCCTATCGTCCGCTCTTGTATGCTGGATTGCACTATTTCCCTCTATATATTAAGGGGAGAGGTGCCTTCACACCTATTCGGTGTGGGTATCTTCCGCCCCCAGCGGAATAACTTCGGCGCCTCTGCGAAGCAAAGCGCGGCATTCAAAAACAACAACCAAAGTTGCCGTCGCTTTCCCTTCCCTGCCCTGCAATGGCTGGAGCAGCAGCAGCAGCAGAAGAAGAAGAAGAGAGAGAGAGAGAAAATAGTCTCATGGGGTCAGAGGAATGGCAGTGGAGCGCGATCTATGAATTTCACTAGCCAGGTCTGTCTCCCAATTGAACATTATTACTCTCTCGGCGCGCACGTCGCCACCACGGTTTCCGCGACAGCAGCAGCATCATGATGTTGCGTCTATTGTAAGTCCGGAACCGGGTTATTCGGCTGTTCGCGAACAGTCAGGTTTTAACCTTGCCTAACAAACGATCAAACAACTTCCACTCTCGAGGTGCGGTACGGTGACTGTCCTATCGTCCGCTCTTGTATGCTGGATTGCACTATTTCACTATATTAAGGGGAGAGGGTGCCTTCACACATATTCGATGTGAAATATCTTCCGCCCCCCAGCGGAGCGCTTCGGCGCCTCTGCGAAGCAAAACGCGGCATTCAAAAACAACAACCAAAATTGCCGTCGATTTCCTCTCCCTGCCCTGCAATGGCTGGAGCAGAAGGAGAGCGAGAGAGAGAATAGTCTCATTGGGTCAGAGGAATGGCAGTGGAGCGGGCTAATGGCGAGTAGGCTCGCGATCTATCAATTACACTAGCCAGGTCGCTCTCCCTATTGAACATTATTACTCTCCCACGTCGCCACTGCGGTTTCCGCGACAGCAGCAGCATCATCATGATGTTGCATCCACCAATTAGTCCGGAACCGGGTTATTCGGCTGTCTGCGAACAGTCCGGTTTTAACCTTACCCAACATCCACTCTCGAGGTGCGGTACGGTGAATGTCCTATCGTCCGACCTTGTATGCTGGATTGCACTATTTCACTATATTAAGGGGAGAGGGTGCCTTCACACACATATTCGGTGTGAAATATCTTCCGCCCCCCAGCGGAGCGCTTCGGCGCGTCTGCGAAGCAAAGCGCGGCATTCAAAAACAACAACCAAAATTGCCGTCGCTTCCCTGCCCTGCAATGGCTGGAGCAGAAGGAGAGAGAGAGAGAGATTTTAGTCTCATTGGATCAGAGGAATGGCAGTGGAGCGGGCTTATGGCGAGTAGGCTCGCGCTCTATCAATTACACTTGCCAGGTCTCTCTTCCGTTTGGACATTATTTACTCCGTCTCTCTCTCTCTCTCTCTCGGCGCACACGTCGCCACCCTACTAGTTTCCGTCACAGCATATGCTGCGGCCTTTCAGTCCGGAACGGGGCTCCCCTTCGCCTTGCTGTCTGCCCAACTTAGCGGACTTGCGTTGGCTGATCACCCCGTCTTCGCGTCTGTGCCGGCCTTCAATGCAGCGCCCAACCGTCTATTGACCGAGATTCATTGCACTATTCCACGCGCAAACGGCTACCCTAAATGTGCATAGACAACGCTCATGGTTCAACACGACCAGGGCGCAGTCTGGGAGCCGAGTATACTAAAAAGAGAGTTTAGCAGCCAAAACTCGTCAAAGCACACGTTGGGTTACCCCATCACCTAACAACGATGATGGCGGTTCCCACCCGTGAAATACACAACCTAACCAATATTGGGCGACGATGGCGCTCATGAGCCCACGTCCCCACAACCAGTAAGAGAAAGAGAGAGAGGAGGAGATTGGCCAATGTCTTATGCCTAAGCTGAGGCAAAGAGAGAGGAAGCGGATAAGGAGGAGGTGCAGCCCGTGGAGTCCCTCGCCCAATGTCAGCTGCCTCGCTGGAGCTTCTGGAGTAAAGGGGAGAGGAGAGGGCGGATAGGGAGGAGATTGGCACACAGGTGGCGCTGCCGGCGCCGAGGATGGCGAGAGAAGGTGCAGTTTGATCTGATCATCTGGTTTTGCTATTTCTCTAAGGCCAACGTCGGGTCCCTCGCCCAATGTCGGCTGCCTCATTGGCAGAGAGGAAGGATAAGGGAGGAGGTGGCACACACGGTGGCGCAGATAGCAGAAGGGTACGTCCTGATCATCTGGTTTTGCTATTTCTCTAAAGACCAGCGTCGCGGTCCTAAGCCCAATGTCGCTGCCTGCATACAGAACCTTAAAGAGAGAAGAGGAGCGGATAAGGGAGGAGATTCGCCAGCGTCGTTCCTCGCTAAGCCTAAACTGCCTCGCTGGTAAGAGCGAGGGAGGCGGGATGAGGAGGAGATTGGCACACTGCAGGGAGGTGGCGCTGCCGGCGCCGAGGATAGCAAGAGAAAGGTGCAGTTAGATCTGATCATCTGGTTTGCTATTTCTCTAAGGCAAATGCGTCCTGGCAATAATGGCTACCACCATAATCCTCACTATTTACGGCGCCGTGATAGAGGCGCCCGCCAACAACAGCAACTACCTGGTTGATCCTGCCAGTAGTCATATGCTTGTCTCAAAGGTAAGCCATGCATGTGTAAGTACAAGCGATTTAAGGCGAAACAGCGAATGGCTCTGATTCAAGTAAACTCTGTTTCATTGGATCTGTAAACCCACTTACTTGGATAACTGTGGCAATTCTAGAGCTAATACATGCAATTGGTCTCTGACCGCAAGGGAAAAACGCTTTTAATGGTTAAAACTGGTCGAGGCGGTCCGTAACCCACCTGTGGTGAATCTGAATTAACCGGGCTGGCTGCGGTCTCGCTTACCCGGCGCGCTTCTTTCAAGTGTCTGCCTTATCAGCTTTCGGTGTAGGTTATGCGCCTACAATATGGCTATAACAGGTAACGAGGAATCAGGGTTCTACCGATTCGGAGAGGGAGCCTGAGAAACGGCTACCACACATCTAAGAGAAGGCAACAGACGCGCAAATTACCCCACTCGACGCGAAGGTAGTGACGAAAAATAGCGATGTGAGTCTCATCGAGGCCTGCATAATGAATGAGAGTACACTTTAAATCCTTTAACAGTATCCATTGGAGGGCAAGTCTACGGTGCCAGCAGCCGCGGTAATTCAACTCAATAGCGTATATTAAAGTTGTTCGCGGTTAAAAAGCTCGAAGTTGGATCTCAGTTCGGACTGGCCGGTGCACCGCCGGTGTTTACTAATCGCACGCTCGAACAACGCGCCCGCCCGGCTGCGGATATACTGGCTGGTGTCCGAAGTGAAGTTTACGGCATTAAGGTACAAACGAGCTATTTGAATGGCGAATAGTGCAAGGAATATGAATGAACCTGGTTTCCTATTTTGTTGGTTTCGGAACCAGAAGGTAATGACTAATCGGAACAGGCGGGGCATTAGGTATTTAACGGCGCTAGGGTATTGCGGACCGTCGCAAGACGAACTACTGCGAAAAACATTTACCAGGATGTTTTCATTAATCAAGAGCAAAGTTAGAGGTTAGAAGGCGATCAGATACACGCCTAGTTCTAACCCTAGCGTACTTATGGCGATCGCGGTTATTCCGGCCCGTGGGCGGCTGCGAAGTAAAGTCTTTGGGTTCGGGAAATATGGTTGCAAAGCTGAAACTTAAAGGGAATTGACGGAAGGGCACCACCAGGAGTGGAGCCTGCGGCTTAATTTGACTCAACACGAAACCTCACCAGGCCCGAACACGGGAAGGGTGGGCAGATTGAGCTGCCGCAATTCGGTGGGTGGTGGTGCATAGCGTTCTTAGTTGGTGCGGCCGATTTGTCTGGTTGAATTCCGATAGCGAACAGAGACTCTGGCCTACTAAGTAGTCGGCGGATCTCCAGAAAATGGTGTCCAGTTCGCAACTTCTTCTTAGGGGATGGCGACAATTCTAGCCGCACGAGATTGGCTGTGCTGGCGGTCTGTGATGCCCTTAGATGTTCTGGGCCACCGCGCCTACACTGCGAAGGGGTCAGCAGGTTTTCCCCTAGAGGCGGGGTAACCGTTCAAGCACTCTTGATAGGGATTGGGGCTTGCAATTGTTTCCCATGAGAGCGAGGAATTCCCAGTAAGTGCAAGTCATCAGCTGCGCTGACTACGTCCTGCCCAACTGTACACACGCGTGCGCTACTGGTTGAATAGTTTGTTGAGCGCCCGGACTTTGGCTCTGGATTGGCCATTTACGTTGCCCGCGAGGGTTTTCACCAGAGGTCGTAAGCCTCGAGCTGACGGAAAGATATTCCAAACTTGATCATTTAAGAAAAGATAAAATCCATAGCAAGGTTTCATGGTGAACCTGCGGAAGGATCATTAACAGAAGAAAGACGGGCGCTCTTAAAACTACTACTACTCTCCTGATTTGGGCGGATGCCGAGGGCTCTGCTCTGGCAACTCCAGCGGCGAGGACATCCCGGCCCCGCGCAAAATAAGGTACCTGCGCTGTGGAGTGTAAGGACCACACTTTCAGACAGGCGAGGAGGAGGAGGACGGACGGGGCTTTGGACGGCTGCCGTCGTTCACTACTACCCCGACGGAATAGCCTCTTGACCCAAAAATTGAAATTCAAGTGTAAAAAGCAACAGCGGTCCGGCCCCGACGAAACACAGCTTGACATATGCCGTAAAACTGCCTGTGCGGATATGACCTGTGATGGTTAGTCGCCAAAAAGACAAATGGCAAATACACAACTCTTAGCGAGGATCACTGTTTCGTGGGTCGATGAACCCGCTAACAAACTTCGCGTGTGGTATGTGAATATGAAATACCAGATACGTAAACAGAAGTTGAGCGCATATTGCGGCGGCAGCAGCCATATGGAAGCTTAAATAGCGCCGCTCTCTCTGGTGGAAATATACATCCATCGGTTGCTGTAGTTGTTGCCTGACTGTCCCGACCGCGAGGGTAACCCGAGCCGAGCTTCATGCCGGTTTAAGCTCGCCCGGCGCTACTTGTGAGCGTGCTTATAAAACAAGCAAGCCTATCACTAGCAGAGTCCGCTGGACTTGGCGCACTTATTCAACCACAACAAGCGACAAGTTGTAGCCCTGTAAATAACTGGAAGTGACGCTCTTTGCCTGCTGTCCACAGAGACACGAATGGCGTCGGCGCTCGCCAACTGATGCTGCACATGTTCTAAGAGGCATCCATCCGAGCAAACGGGTGGATGTATCTTTTATTAAGCCCGCCCGGGGTACAATCTATCTCCCCGAAGAGTGCTTGGCGCATTGCAGTGGAACCTAAATTGATAGGTGCGCCTGGGCCGCAGTCTACCATGTAGTGGTGCAGGCAGAAGATGAGAATGCTTGGTGACGCCGTGCTCTTCCTCTGCACTCTCACACCTCTCCCACGTTGAAGCGCAGGTGACTGGGCGTTCTCTTTGAAGTTACCCCGCGTCCCGCGTCCTCTCCATGACTGGGAGGGAGGCAGGAGGGATTCTCTCCGCCGCGTTAAGCGGTGGTAGCGCCTCATAACGGCGCTTCGCCGAGATAAACACTAGTTCTGCAGCCGGAGAAGGGCGGATATATCTTTTTAAGTAATGCCGGGAATTTCGTCTATCACCTCAAAGAGTGCTGGCATGCATTGCAGTGGACCCTAAATTGTTGTAGTGCGCCTGGGCCGCAGTCTACCATGTAGTGGTGACGAAGATGAAGTCTTGGGTGACGCCGTGCTCTTCCATCCTCCACCTCTCCCGGTCAGGCGTGTGGCGTTCTCTTTGAAGTTCGCCCGCGGTCCCGTCTATCTCATGACTGGAGGAGGCAG
Source organism: Homarus americanus (assembly GCF_018991925.1). NCBI lineage: Eukaryota > Metazoa > Arthropoda > Malacostraca > Decapoda > Nephropidae > Homarus > Homarus americanus. The sequence goes on along the minus strand of NW_024712261.1, from coordinate 5,087 downwards.
GGGGAGTTCTCTCTAGCGTTAAAGGCGTTTGCTCCTCATAACGGCGCTCGCGGATAAACTGGTTCTGCAGCGAAAAGGCCGCTCGCCAATTAATGCTCGACTCGCTCTCTTTCTCCGGATAAACAATTGCCACTGCTGTGGCATGCGGGAAGCAGGAAAAGATCAGACTAAGCGGCAAGAGTGCGTGCGATAAAGAGGCGAGGACTGCGGTATATCCTTAAAACTGTGTGTGTATATGACTCTGCGAGATGTTCTGCTGGAACACTTTCCTGTTGTTACCACTCAAATGAGAAGGAACTGAGTCAGTGGGAGTGCAGCGCCATGGCCGCTGGTACCCCGGACAACCCCTCAAACCTTCCTGCCTGGTAATGTCGGTGGTGAAGAAAGTGGGTGTGGGAAGCGTCTTCGCTTCGTGGTTGGGGAACTTGTTCCCCCTAAGGATGATGAGACCGATCGACCTGGTGGTAGGAAGAGCTACCTCAAATTTAAGCATATTAATAAAAGCGGAGGAAAAGAAACCAACAGGTTTCTAGTAGGGCGACTGAACGGGAAAAAGCCCAGCGCCTTAACCTCGATGTCTTCAGGCACGAGGGTGTTTGCGTTCAGAGGGGTCAACGCCGTCCCATACCGTCTGAGTCAAGCAGCAGCCTGCCTTGGAGGGTGACTGGCCGTATGGCGGCGCCGATGAGGTGCAGATGGGACGGTCGGAAGAGACCTCTCTAAAGTCAAAGTTGTTTGAAAGTGCAGCCCAAAGCAGGTGGTAAACTCCATCTAAGGCTAAATATGACCACGAGACCGATGGCGAACAAATACCGTGAGAAAGTTGAAAAAAAGAACTGAAAGTTCAAATCCGTGAAACCGTTAAAAATAAGCAATTGGAAACTCGAAGGTCGAACTGAGATTCAGCTGGAAATCGGCTGTCAGCTGGGTGAGTTGTTATGGTGGGCGACCAAGTTTGACGCCCCCCTCACGCTGGCGTCGGCGTATTTTACTCGTAATGGGGTCAGCGACCCGTTGCGGGGACGTCCGATGGTCCAGTCGGACTGGTACCTCGCCGCTCGACTCTCTCTCTCGTCTGGGGAGATGCTGGCAGGGAACCACGGTGTGTCCTGGCTGCCCTCGGCAGTCGTGCGAAAGAGCTTGCCGCGCTTAGGACCGGTTTCTTTCTACTTGTTGTGCAAAGTTGGGTGATCCACCGGACCGTCTTGGCTTACGGACCTGGAGAAGTGCTGTGCAAGTCGATGGGCTCCTTAGCTAAGGCGAAATAGAAGTGACGGGCGCCGAGCGCTGTAACCAGGCTCTGGGCTGGGTATCCTGACCGGCCCTGACCTCGCCCACGCCGCGAGGCGGGTGAAATACTCCCCGTCTCTGGACGTTGCGTGTGGTGGAGTTCGTCTGGGGCGATGGTCAGTTTAATTTCCCCTCATGGGAGGGCGCAGGCCAGGACTTACCAAGACGCTGAGTTGCTGTCCGTCAAGCGGGCCGTCGGTAAACAGCGGAGGCACTTGCGGGGCAGGCTCGCGGGCGACGCAGTACCGCCATCGCATTTTAGGACCCGAAGATGGTGAACTATTCTGTATGGGATTGACCAGAGGAAACTCTGTGGGTGGAGGTCCGTAGCAATTCTGACGTGCAAATCGATCGTCGGGCTGGGTATGAAGGCGAAAAGGTAATCGGATCATCGTAGCTGGTTCCCTCGAAGTTTCCTCAGGATAGCTGGAACTTCGCAGGGTAATTCATCGATCGAATGATTAGAAGGGTCTTGGGGACGAGCAATCTCAACCTGTTCTCAAACTTTAAATGGTGGGATGCGACTTGCTTGTAGGGATGAAGCTCGGCGTTAATCAGTATCTATTGCAGTATAGAACTGGCGCTATGAGATGAACCAAACGTCGAGATTAAGGGCCTAAATGAATGCTCATTCGAATCCCATTGAAAAGCGTTGGTTGCTACTAGACAGCTGGGGCGGTGTGCATGGAGGTTGGAATCCGCTAAGGGTGTGTAACGCTCACCTGCCAAACAATAGCCTTAAATGGTAGCGCTCAAGCATTCTCCGATATGCTGGGCCGCCGGGCTTACTACCGGCCTCGCTCTCTAGGCGGGTCGAAACTCGGTGAGTAGGAGGAGGCAGTGGTGGCGCTGAAAGGGTTCGGCGTGGGCTTGCCTGGAGCCGCCACTGGTGCAGACTCTTGGTGGCTGTGAGTCACTGAGAGAGACTCCCTTGATGACGAGCGGAGAAAGGGTTCCATGTGAATATGTGTGGACATGGGTTAGTCGCTCCTAAGCCCAGGGCTAAGCCTGATCCACACTCAGGCAAATGCAACTGAGCAGAGGAGAAAAAAGAACTAACTAACTTCAGGGGTTCCCTATCTATCTACCTCGGTCTTATATAACACAGTCTAACAAAATTGAAAGGCCAAGATAGGATGGTGGCGAAGAATGCAGTGCTATCTGTGCTTGACCTGGAACCCTAGCGGAATGTGTCGCCCTTTGAGATACTACATGCCTGAAAGTTCAACGCTGAAACCAGCTCGTCACGGTGGTCAGGAAAAAGTTCTCTTTTCTGTTTAGGCGCGCCGTGGCCTAAAATCTCATTCAGAGAGGGCGTTGAAGTAAGACAGTTAACCGTGGCGCGGTTCTGCAGCGTCCGAGTCTACCGCCGGTCCGTGAAAAAATCGAGTGGTTATCCAGGCAGCATTAGCCGAACTTCCGTTTCGGCGTCTCTTTCCTCGGGCCTGTCGTACCACCTTTATCTGGTCTCCAAAGTGGCAACCTCTGGTCGATAGACTAATGTAGGTAAAAGTCGGCAAATTAGATCCGTAACTTCAGGATAGATTTGGCTCAGGGATCAGGCCAGTGGGCCTGTATGGGAGAGCGGGCCTGGGTTCGGCTGCAGGACTGGGCAGGTTAATGGGGACGTGGGAACAAACTGCCGTGGTTCGTCATGGGGGATGATTGTCACGTATGTGGCTCCTCTCTCGTCTTGAGCGCTCAGTTGGCCCGCCTCTCTAAGCCGAGCTCGGACGGCCGCCCTCCGGCCCTTCGGTGAGCTGGCAGACTGCTCGCGTGGGCGTGTTCTCAGGCGTGTCGTCCCTCCCAAAGCTCTTGGTAAGAAGTGGGGTGTTGAGGAGGCAGTCAGGTTCGCTCAATCCCACTTTGGCTGGCGCCGATCAGCGTCCGAACTGGCACAGGACCCGGGGAATCAAACTGTCTAATTAAAACAAAGCATTGCGATGGTCTTTGATGGATGTTGGACGCAATGTGATTTCTGCCCAGTGCTCTGAATGTCCAAAGTGAAAATTCAACTAGCCTTGGTGGCAATGAGCTAACTGTGGCTCTCTTAAGGTAGCCAAATGCCTCGCAAATCATCGTGAATCAGCGTTGCCTTGAATAGATTAACAGATTCCCAGCCTATCCTACTATCATGAACCCACAGGCAGAAGCGAGGCCTGCACTAAACAACAGCGGGGAAAAAGGGCCCTGTTGACAGCTCTAGTCTGATTTGTGAAGACATCAAGGTGTAGCATAAGTGGGAAGTCGTTCCGCCTCACGTGGTGGCATGATAATACCCACTACCGTCGTTTCTTCCCTTTTCCGGTGAGGCGAGATAGAATCTCCCGAGGGCATCTCTTCTGCTTCCTGGCGGAAAGGTGGGCGCAGTTTCGGCGATTGCATGCAGCGTATGGCGGGCCGTCTGAAGGCAGGCGCTGCGCCACCGGAATCCCTCGGGGTACTCAAGTTGGAGTTATTTGGGGCGGGGTCTGTCTAAATAATCGCCTTCTTGGGTGTCCTAAGGGCCAGCTCAGCGGACTGAAATCTCGGCGTAAGGCAAAAAGAGCAAATGCTGGCGATCCTGATTTTCAATGCAGTCTGGTTCTGTGAGCCTATAGTCTTTGATGCTTTGGTTTTAAGCAAGAGGTGTCAGAAAAGTTACCACAGGGATAACTGGCTTGTGGCGGCGTTCATAGCGACGTCGCTTTTGATCCTTCGATGTCGGCTCTTCCTATCATTGTGAAGCAGAATTCACCAAGCGTTGGATTGTTCACCCACTAACAGGGAACGTGAGCTGGGTTTAGACCGTCGTGAGACAGGTTAGTTTTACCCTACTGTTAAAATGAGGTCGTTGCGATAGTAGTCCTGCTCCAGTACGAGAACGGCAGGTCCGGACATATGGTTCCGTTCTTGGTCGATCGGCCAGTGGAGCGAGGCTACGTCCGTGGGATTATGCCTGAAAGCCTCTAAGGCAGCATCCCGGCTAGAAAACAACGATGCGTCGGCTCGCATTGGACGGTCAAAGATATTACGAGACTCTGGCGGCACCGCGGAGAATGGACCCATGCAAGGAACTGGAAGTCGTGTCATCAGTGCCGGCTCTCCGTCCCAAATGCGGATCACCGAATGCTGATGTGCCGTACCGAATCGTTCGTAGACGACTTACGTACCGGTCAGGGTGTTGTAGATGGCAGAGCAGCATCCTCACTGCGATCCATTAAGACTTCTCCTACCAGGCCGGAGGTTTCGTCACGCCCCCGATGGCGAAATCCTCCATTACAACAGCGGCAGCAGTGTCTATGACCTGCTCCATTGCAAGTGTCTGTTTAACCTAACCTGGGTTAAAGTGTATTGGTGTCCTGAAGTTTTATAGGAGGCTTGCCAGCCTAAGTAAGAGACAAACAAATAATCCAGCAACCTCTCCTTGGTGGTAGTAGAGAGTGTGTTGGTGTCCTGAAGTTTTATAGACAAACAAATAATCCAACAACCTCTCCTTGGTAGTAGAAGAGTGTATTGGTGTCCTAAAGTTTTAGCGAGGCTTGCCAGCCTGAGTAAGACAAAGAAATAATCCAGACAGCCACTACTACCTAACCTAACCGCTGGAGGTTTCGTCACGCCCCCCGATGGCGAAATCCTCCGTTACAGTGTCTGTTTAACCTAACCTTAGTACAGAGTCTATTAGTGTCCACAATTTTATAGAGGCTAAGTCAATAAGAGACAGACAGAAAGAAATAATCCAAGCAGCCAACCTTGGTGTAAAGTCTATTGGCGGCCTAAATTTTATAGAGATATTGCAAACTTTCGCCGGGTTTTAT
>NW_024712260.1:1002500-1007939 GCF_018991925.1 Homarus americanus | reverse complement strand
CATAATTTACCAGGTAGGAGAACAATTTACCAGGTAGGAGACACAATTAACCAGGTAGGAGACATAATTTACCAGGTAAGAAACACAGTTAACCGGGTAGGAGAGACAATTAACCAGGTAGGAGAGACAATTAACAGGGTAGGAGAGACAATTTACCAGGTAGGAGAGACAATTAACAGGGTGGGAGAGACAATTTACCAGGTAGGGAGACAATTTACCAGGTAGGAGAGACAATTACAAGGGTGGGAGAGACAATTTTCAGTAGGAGAGAGACAATTTACCAGGTGGGAGAGACAATTTCCAGGTAGGAGACAATTTACAGGGTGGAGACATAATTTACCAGGTAAGAAACACAGTTAACCGGGTAGGAGATACATTGGTGGGAGACAATTAACCAGGTAGGAGACAATTAACCAGGTAGGAGAGACAATTTACCAGGTAGGAGAGACAATTAACCAGGTAAGAAACACAGTTAACCAGGTAGGAGAAACAGTTAACCAGGTAGGAGAGACAATTTACCAGGTAGGGAACATAATTAACCAGGTAAAAACACAGTTAACCGGGTAGGAGATACAATTAACCAGAGTAGAGACAATTAACCAGGTAGGAAGACAATTAACCAGGTAGGAGAGAGACAATTTACCAGGTAGGAAGACAATTTACCAGGTAGGAGACATAATTAACCAGGTTGGAAACAGTTAACCGGGTGGAGATACAATTAACGAGGTAGGAGAGACAATTAACCAGGTAGGAGACAACATTTACCAGGTAGGAGAGACAATTAACCAGGTAAGAAACACAGTTAACGGGTAGGAGAAACAGTTAACCAGGTAGGAGAGACAATTAACCAGGTAGGGAGACAATTTACCAGGTTGGAGAGACAATTTACCAGGTAGGAGAGACAATTTACCAGGTAAGAAACACAGTTAACCAGGTAGGAGAAACAGTTAACCAGGTAGGAAGACAATTAACCAGGTAGGAGAGACAATTTACCAGGAGGAGACATAATTAACCAGGTAAGAAACACAGTTAACCGGGTGGGAGATACAATTAACCAGGTAGGAGAGCAATTAACCAGTAGGAGAGACAATTAACAGGAGAGACAATTTACCAGGTAGAGACAATTTACCAGGTAGGAGACATAATTTCCAGGTTGGAGAAACAGTTAACCAGGTAGGAGAAACAGTTAACCAGGTAGGAGAGAATTTACCAGGTAGGAGACATAATTAACCAGGTAAAAACACAGTTAACCGGGTAGGAGATACAATTAACCAGGTAGGAGGAACCTTAACCAGGTAGGAGACATAAACTTCAAGTGGGATCCAGAATTGTTAATTTTTTCTTGGCATTTAAATCGTGTAAGAAGAGATGGCGAAGGTGTGAAGCTCATGTTTGGGTTTGGCGAAGGTGTGAAGCTGATGTTTGAAGTTTGGCGAAGGTGTGAAGCTGATGTTTAGGGTTTGGCGAAGGTGTGAAGCTGGTGTTTAGGGTTGCGAAGGTGTGGTGATGTTTAGGGTTTGGCGAAGGTGTGAAGCTCATGTTTAGGGTTTGGTGAAGGTGTGAAGCTGGTGTTTAGGGTTTGGGAGGTGTGAAGCTGATGTTTAGGGTTTGCGAAGGTGTGAAGCTGATGTTTAGGGTTTGGCAAGGTGTGAAGCTGATGTTTAGGGTTTTGGCGAAGGTGAAGCTGATGTTTAGGGTTTGGCGAAGGTGTGAAGCTGATGTTTAGGGTTTGAAAAGGTGTGAAGGTGATGTTTAGGTTTTGGCGAAGGTGTAAGCTCATGTTTAGGGTTTGGTGAAGGTGTGAAGCTGGTGTTTAGGGTTTGGCGAAGGTGTGAAGCTGATGTTTAGGGGTTTTAGCGAAGGTGTGAAGCTGGTGTTTAGGGTTTGGCGAAGGTGTGAAGGTGATGTTTAGGGTTTGGCGAAGGTGTGAAGCTCATGTTTAGGGTTTGGTGAAGGTGTGAAGCTGGTGTTTAGGGTTTTGGCGAAGGTGTGAAGCTGATGTTTAGGGTTTGGCGAAGGTGTGAAGCTGATGTTTAGGGTTTGGCGAATGTGAAGCTGATGTTTAGGTTTTGGCGAGTGTGAAGCTGATGTTTGGGGTTTGGCGAAGGTGTGAAGCTCATGTTTAGGGTTTGGCGAGGGAAGCTGATGTTTAGGGTTTGCGAAGGTGTGAAGCTGATGTTTAGGTTTGGCGAAGGTGTGAAGCTGATGTTTAGGGTTTGGCGAAGGTGTGAAGCTGGTGTTTAGGGTTTGGCGAAGGTGTGAAGCTGATGTTTAGGGTTTGGCGAAGGTGTGAAGCTGGTGTTTAGGGTTTGGCGAAGGTGTGAAGCTGGTGTTTAGGGTTTGCGAGAAGTTTGAAGCTGGTTTTGGGTTTTGTGAGTGTGAAGCTGGTGTTTAGGGTTTGGCGATGGTGTGAAGCTGATGTTTAGGGTTTGGCGAAGGTGTGAAGCTGATGTTTAGGGTTTAGCAGGTGTGGTGGTGTTTAGGGTTTGGGAAAGGTGTGAAGCTGATGTTTAGGGTTTGAAAAGGTGTGAAGCTGATGTTTAGGGTTTGTGAAGGTGTGAAGCTCATGTTTAGGGTTTGGCGAAGGTGTGAAAGCTCATGTTTGGGTTTGGCGAAGGTGTGAAGCTGATGTTTAGGGTTTGGCGAAGGTGTGAAGCTCATGTTTAGGGTTTGGCGAAGGTGTGAAGCGTGTTTAGGGTTTGAAGGTGTGAAGCTGGTGTTTAGGGTTTGGCAGGTGTGAAGCTGGTGTTTAGGGTTTGGCGAAGGTGTGAAGCTGATGTTTAGGGTTTGGCGAAGGTGTGAAGCTGATGTTTAGGGTTTGGCGAAGGTGTGAAGCTGGTGTTTAGGGTTTGGCGAAGGTGTGAAGCTGATGTTTAGGGTTTGGCGAGGTGTGAAGCTGATGTTTAGGGTTTGGCGAGGTGAAGCTGGTGTTTAGGGTTTGGGAAGGTGTGAAGCTGATGTTTAGGGTTTGGCGAGTGTGAAGCTGGTGTTTAGGGTTTGGCGAGTGTGAAGCTGGTGTTTAGGGTTTGGCGAAGGTGTGAAGCTGATGTTTAGGGTTTGGCGAAGGTGTGAAGCTGATGTTAGGGTTTGGCGAAGGTGTGAAGCTGGTGTTTAGGGTTTGGGAAGGTGTGAAGCTGATGTTTAGGGTTTGGCGAAGGTGTGAAGCTGATGTTTAGGGTTTGGCGAAGGTGAAGCTCATGTTTAAGGTTTGGCGAAGGTGTGAAGCTCATGTTTAGGGTTTGGCGAAGGTGTGAAGCTGATGTTTAGGGTTTGGCGAAGGTGTGAAGCTCATGTTTAGGGTTTGGCGAAGGTGTGAAGCCATGTTTAGGGGTTTGCTGAAGGTGTGAAGGTGGTGAAGGATGCACCACCTTATCCGTGTGGTTGAATAGGTGGTGGGAGACTGAGGGGAAGGGGGGGCAGCATCACCAAATATGGTTGTATGGTAGGTGGTGAGAGAGCACCACCTGGAGATATTAAACAGCTTCATTAGATAAGGGTCACGTTACTGATGGGCAAGAATGTGTTTGATGAAATTCCTCCGTGTGTCCCTGGACGGTACACAGTGAGCCTTCAACGTCCGCTGATCTGTCCGGTCCACCAACCCTGTGCTGGTTTTTTTTTACCAACAAGAGTGAATATGGTGTTATGTAGATATTGTAGGGTGTTATGTAGAGGTATGAGGTGTTGTGTAGAGGTTATGAGGTGTTGTGTAGAGGTTATGAGGTGTTATGAGGTTATGAGGTGTTATGTAGATATTGTAGGGTGTTATGTAGGGTTCTGAGGTGTTGTGTAGATACAGTGTAGGGTGTTATGTAGAGGTTATGAGTGTTATGTAGAGGTTATGAGGTGTTATGTAGATATTGTAGGGTGTTATGTGAGGTTATGAGGTGTTGTGTAGAGGTTATGAGGTGTTATGTAGAGGTTATGAGGTGTTATGTAGAGTTGAGGTGTTATGTAGATACAGTGTAGGGTGTTATGTAGAGGTTATGAGGTGTTATGTAGATATTGTAGGGTGTTATGTAGAGGTTATGAGGTGTTGTGTAGAGGTTATGAGGTGTTGTGTAAGGTTATGAGGTGTTATGTAGAGGTTATGGTGTTATGTAGAGGTTATGGTGTTATGTAGATACAGTGTAGGGTGTTATGTAGGGTTATGAGGTGTTATGTAGAGGTTATGAGGTGTTATGTAGACAGTTTAGGGTATTATGTAGAGGCTATGAAGTGTTATGTAGAGGTTATGAGGTGTTATGTAGATATTGTAGGGTGTTATGTAGAGGTTATGAGGTGTTGTGTAGGGTTATGAGGTGTTATGTAGATATTGTAGGGTGTTATGTAGAGGTTATGAGGTGTTGTGTAGGGTTATGAGGTGTTATGTAGGGGTTATGAGTGTTATGTAGAGGTTATGAGGTGTTATGTAGATACAGTGTAGGGTGTTATGTAGAGGTTATGAGGTGTTATGTAGATATTGTAGGGTGTTATGTAGAGGTTATGAGGTGTTGTGTAGAGGTTATGAGGTGTTATGTAGAGGTTATGAGGTGTTATGTAGAGGTTATGAGGTGTTATGTAGATACAGTGTAGGGTGTTATGTAGAGGTTATGAGGTGTTATGTAGAGGTTATGAGGTGTTATGTAGACAGTTTAGGGTATTATGTAGGGCTATGAGGTGTTATGTAGAGGTTGAGGAGGTGTTATGTAGAGGTTATGAGGTGTTATGTAGATATTGTAGGGTGTTATGTAGGGGTTATGAGGTGTTATGTAGAGGTTATGAGGTGTTATGTAGACAGTTTAGGTATTATGTAGAGGCTATGAGGTGTTATGTAGGGTTATGAGGTGTTATGTAGACAGTTTAGGGTGTTTAGAGGCTATGAGGTGTTATGTAGACAGTTTAGGGTGTTATGTAGGGTTATGAGGTGTTATGTAGATACTTTGGGTTGTTATGTAGACAGTATGAATATTTTGTTGACAGGTTGACGGGTGTCGGCTATTCTAATATTAATGCACAGTTGCAGAAAAGAGTCGAGTATGTATGTATGTATGTATGTATGTATGTATGTATTTATGTATGTATGTATGTATGTATGTATGTATGTATGTATGTGTTTGAGCGCGCCTTTACCTGCCCATCAGTGTATCATCTATAATCCAGCACAGGTGAGAGCGAGAGGGGGGCTACCACGTACTGTTTACAGATTCATAAGTTACCCTGAACACCACAGCTCCACCATTGTAAAGCCACGAGTGGTGCTTACTAAAGGCCCTCATGTAAACACACACACACACACACATACACACACACACACACACACACACACACACACGTTGTATATGTAAAGGAAATATAAAAAATGTTTCTGTGACATATACTGTTGATTTAAAGGCGTATAGTTACATATACTAAACCACCTGAAGATTAGCCCCTGACCTTATCTAACCTCTCTCTTTT
>NW_024712260.1:932500-997500 GCF_018991925.1 Homarus americanus | reverse complement strand
AAGTTACCTGTCACTAGTGCAGGTAACAAGGGCGAAGGTCTTTAGAGTGTGTGAGACGAGCAGGTGTGTGTGTGTGTGTGTGTGTGTGTGTGTGTGTGTGTGTGTGTGTGTACAGGATACGTTAATAGTGTGCGTGTTTAATGTCTTATGTGTGTACAGGAAGCGTTGATAGTGTATGTGTGTAGAGGAAATGTTAATTATGTCCGAATGTGTACAGGAGACGCTAATGGTGTGTACAAGAGACGATTATTGTGTGTGTGTGTGTGTCTGTCTGTGTGTGTGTGTGTGTGTGTGTGTGCGCGAGAATCAAAAACAGCTCCACTTTGTTATAATCCCTAGTCTTGCAAAAGTCTTCCTCCTCCCTGATCCCTCTCTAGTCTCCCTCCCAACCCCTCCACACCCTCCCCCAACCTTCCCTAGCCTCTATCCTCCCAACCCTCCATATACCCCCTCCTAACCTTTCTCCTTAGCCATCTCCCTACCTCCATACCCTCCCCAACCTTTTCCTTATTTCTATCCTCCCCAACCCTCTTCCTTCCCCAACCTTTCCTTAGCCTCTATCCTCCCCAACCCTCCATACCCCCTCCCCAACCTTTCCTTAGCCTCTATCCTCCCCAACCCTCTTCCCTCCCCACCTCTCCCTGGGCTCTACCCCTTAACCTCCCCAAAATTGTAAACATTGGCGCCTTAATTAACAACTTTCCACCCCATTTACTTTTGAAGTGATGGGGAGAGGGAGAGGGGAAGAGAGGGAGAGGGGGAGAGAGGGACAGGGGGAGAGAGAGGGAGGGGGAGAAGAATGGTAGTACTTGTGGTGGAGGAGGAAGAGAATGGTAGTTAACATCACTTATAATCCCCACTACCATGATTGCACCATTGAAACCACACTATAACCATTATTGTAACCACTATACACACTACGATAAACCACGATACTTAACCTTTAATAGACACTACGATATACCACGATACTAACCACGGGAAGCAACTACAATACACCACAACAGAAACTACGGGAAACACGTACGATACACCACGATAGACACTTACGATAGACACCACGACAGTAACCACGATAGACACTACGACAGAAAACACGATAGACACCACGACAGTAACCACGATAGACACCACGATAGACACCACGACAGTAACCACGATAGACACCACGACAGTAACCACGATAGACACCACGACAGTAACCACGATAAACACCACGATAGACACCACGACAGTAACCACGGAAAACGATTACGATACACCACGATAGACACTTGCGATACACCACGACAATAACCACGGGAAACAACTACGATACGCCTCAACCTACGAGCCGATAAAGAGTTGCGTTAATCAGTACCTTGGGAGCTATCACTCAAGAGATAAAGCGGTGGTGGTGCTATGTAATTCTCCGCTCTCCTGCACTACCCCAGCTGTCAGCACCTACTTACCCCAAGCTGAGGGACCTGTAACACGCCACGGGACTTTTACCCCAAGCTGATGGACCTGTAACACGCCCCGGGACTTTTACCCCAAACTGAGGGACCTGTAACACGCCCGGGACCTGTAACACGTCGGGAGAGCTACTTACCCCAAGCTGAGGGACCGCGATGGCCGTGCCAGACCTGTAACACGCCACAGGACTTTTTACCCCAAGCTGAGGGACCTGTAACACGCCCTGGGACCTGTAACACGTCGGAGAGCTACTTACCCCAAGCTGGGGACCTGTAACACGCCACGGGACTTTTACCCCAAGCTGAGGGACCTGTAACACGCCATGGGGACCTGTAACACGCCGGGAGAGCTACTTACCCCAAGCTGAGGGACCTGTAACACGCCACGGACTTTTGCAAGCTGAGGGACCTGTAACACCCCCGAGACCTGTAACACGTCGGGAGGCTTACTACCCCAAGCTGAGGGACCTGTAACACGCCACGGGACTTTACCCCAAGCTAGGGACCTGTAACACGCCCCGGACCTGTAACACGTCGGGAGAGCTACTTACCAAGCTGAGGGACCTGTAACACGCCACGGACTTTGTGGCTGGCCGGGACTGTAGAGGCTACTCAGGACACGCCCGGTCTGTAACACGCCACGGGACCTGTAACACGCCACGGACTTTACCCCAAGCTGAGGGACCTGTAACACGTCCCGGGACCTGTAACACGTCGGGAGAGCTACTTACCCCAAGCTGAGGACCTGTAACACGCCACGGACTTTAACCCAAGCTGAGGACCTGTTACACGCCCGGATCTTAACACGCCACGGGACCTGTAACACGCCACGGGACTTTAACCAAAGCTGAGGGACCTGTAACACGTCGGAAAGCTACTTACCCCAAGCTGAGGTACCCGTAACACGCCACGGACTTTTACCCAAGCTGAGGGACCTGTAACACGCCCCGGAACCTGTAACACGTCGGAAGAGCTACTTACCCCAAGCTGAGGGACCTGTAACACGCCCCGGGATCTGTAACACGCTACGGGCCTGTAACACGCCACCGGAACTGTAACACGCTACGGGACCTGTAACGCCACCGGAACTGTATCACGCCACGGAACTGTAACACGCTACGGGCCTGTAACACGCCACCGACTGTAACACGCTGGGACCTGTAACGCCACCGAAACTGTATCACGCCACCGGAACTGTATCACGCCACCGGAGCTTATCACGCCACCGGAACGTAACACGCTACGGGGCATGTAACACGCCACCGGAACTGTAACACGCTACGGGGCCTGTATCACGCCACCGGAACTGTATCACGCCACCGGAACTGTAACACGCTACCAAGCCATTTTAACCAATGAACCCCCTCCCCCTTATTGCCGGTTGGGGAGAGGGGATAGAGGGGTGGAAGAGTGACAGGTGAGGAATGGGAGAGAAGGTAGAAATGGATAGTTGAAAGGTGAGGGAAGTTAGGGATAGATAGAGTTGAAATTGATGTAGTTTAGTTTGGATGGAAATATGTTGATTTAAGCTGTGTTTATGATGAGTGGGTTGGGGTTGTATGGGTAGGATAGGTGAGTGGGAGTGGGATAAGTGTGTGGGGATGGTGAGTGGGATGAGTGTGTGTTTGTGTGGGGAGGTGGATGAGTGCAGTGTGGATGTGGGATGAGTGTGAGTGTGTGGGGGGAGGTGGGTGTGTGTGTGTGTGTGTGTGTGTGTGTGTGTGTGTGTGTGTGTTTACAGGGTAGAAGCTTATATCAATAGTATAATTCATATATCCGTATTATGAACCTGACAAAATTTATAATGAAAACCTAACTAGTTCATTATCTATAAACTAACCTCATTATACGACCCCCAGAATAGATAAAGAGATATCCAGGTATACTTTTATCCGTCATTATATCATTATATCATTAACTGGTTAGTATTATCAGTGGATGTAGTTGACGGTAGTTTAGTGAACTCTCGGTTAAAGCTGAGAGGCTGTGGGGAAAAAATATTAATGAAAATCTCTTTATTTATGTAATTTGTTTAAGCTTTGTATGTGTAATTAAGCTTTGTGTATGTAATTAAGCTTTGTGTGTGTAATTAAGCTTTGTGTTAGTAATTAAGCTGTGTTGGGGGAGACTGATTGTTTTTAATTTATTTTTTCACGGCTAGATTAATAGTATGTGTGTGTGTGGGGGGGGGGGTTACCTGGCAGTGTGTATGATAATAATAATAATAATAAAAATAATAAAGAAGACGAAGAAGAATCCCACAGTGGCGCATTGGTTATCGTACTGGGCTGTCATTCTGCAAGCACTGGGTTCGATCTTCAATACAGAGAGAGCGCGTAGATCGATAGCTAGTACTAGTAGTATAACCGTAACACCACCAGCTAGTTGTATGAGGTAGTGCTAGTTAGTAGTATACAGATAATATTGTTTGGTTGTGGTGTGTGGTGTGTGTGTGTGTGTGTGTGTGTGTGTGTGTGTGTGTGTGTGTGTGTGTGTGTGTGTGTGTGTGTGTGTGTGTGTGTGGTGTAGTGTAGTGTGTGTAGTGTAGTGTGGTGTGTGTGTGTGTGTGTGTGTGGTGTGTGTAGTGTGGTGTGGTGTAGTGTGTGTGTGTGTGTGTGTGTGTGTGTGTGTGTGTGTGTGTGTGTGTGTGTGTGTGTGTGTGTGTGTGTGTGGTCTCCAGGCCACAGGGGTAGATATCCTGTCTCCAGCTGCCACTGTAGGAGGTGAGGTGGGGGGGGGGTAGTGAGTAGCTGGGAGAGTTTTGGGACAGATCCTCTCTCTCTCTCTCTCTCTCTCTCTCTCTCTCTCTCTCTCTCTCTCTCTCTCACAAAAGATTTCTTTCATCACGTGACGCGGAGAAAATGAATGATGGCTTATTCATATATTCATTAATTCATTTGTTTCTTAATTATTTATTTATTTATTTTTACTTTTTATTTTCTTTCAATTTATTTTATTTTTAGGATTTATAATGTTAATAGTATATTGTGTCACCCCTCACCGCCCTCTCTCTCCTCTCACCTCCCCTCTCCTCCCCCCTCCTCCTTTTCCCCCTCCCGTGACGTCATCAAGCCCGTTCATCACTCACCCGTAATAAAATAATGGACGCCTCTGTTATCCGTAATTTATGAACGTAATGAACGCCATAAAATATTTTTAACTTTTCACTTATTGGCGCTTGAGTTATAATGGCCTGTTGAGATAAATCACCCCCTGAGAGACGAGGGAGAAGATGAGGAAAGATGACCCTTAACCTACCCTGACGTAAGGTGTGTTTTAGATCATGTTTACTCTGTCAATGTTCAGGACAAGATTTAAATCACCTGCTTAATTAAAAAAAATAACAAGCCAGGAAGAGTTATTTATTGAGGTGATTTAATTAAGGTATTTCTAGGGTTGTTTTTTTGACAGTAGTTGTTTTATTATCAAGTGTTCAATACTCAAGGTGGTTATAAGATACACTTGTTGAAAGATAATTTAAGTCCTTCGGGTGAAAACATCTGCTAGTTAATGTTTGTGATTGTCTGTGTGTGTGTGTGTGTGTGTGTGTGTATTGGAGGGTCTGTGTGTGTGTGTATTGGAGGGGTGTGTGTGTGTGTGTGTGTGTGTGTGTATTGGAGGGTCTGTGTCTGTGTGTGTGTGTATGTTAGAAGGGTTTCTGTGTGTGTGTGTGTGTGTACAGGTGACGGGTAATCAGCTGTTCAGTACTAAACAAATAGTGCTTTCTTATTGGTACAGGTAGATGGGTTTTTCATTGGCTGACAGGAAGCGTGTTTTAGTGTAGTAATTTGAGTGGGTTTTCACGTGTGTGTCTGTGTGTGTGTGCGTGTGTGCGTGTGCGTGTGTGTGTGTGTGTGTGTGTGTGTTGAGAAAGGTGTAAACATTAAGTGCTACGTTTGGGTCAACTCACTATATAGAACATTCATATCCTGACCTGACTGATGGAAGATTTTTTTTCATGCATACAGTATTGTAGCACCACACACACTACCACCACCACCACACTTCAACCACCATCACCACCACACTTCATCCACCATCACCACCACATTTCAACCACCATCACCACCACATTTCAACCACCATCACCACCACATTTCAACCACCATCACCACCACCTTCCACCACCATCACACCACATTTCAACCACCATCACCACCACACTTCAACCACCATCGGGCTAAATAAACTGTTTCAAATCAATTCAATCATCACCTTCCGCCAACCACTATTATACCACTACACATCACCACCACCTACCACCACCACCATCAACAACAACCAGTATCACCACTACCACCACCACTTACCCTCGTGTGTGGTGTAAATTAATCAAGAATTACCTGGGTAGCGTTGACCCTTGCATGTGTGGCTAGAAACAGGATTTTTTTTCCACTTCCCCTTTAACTAACTGCTGGCGTTGTGTTGCAAGTGGGTGTGTGGTTTGTAAGCTCTACTCTGTCAACATCAGTACC
Source organism: Homarus americanus (assembly GCF_018991925.1). Classification (NCBI taxonomy): domain Eukaryota; kingdom Metazoa; phylum Arthropoda; class Malacostraca; order Decapoda; family Nephropidae; genus Homarus; species Homarus americanus. Next base: position 991,571 of record NW_024712260.1, on the reverse strand, counting down.
AGGGTTCGTGAGTTGTTATTGTGTGTTTTAAGTGGCTGTATGGTTCACTGGTTCATTTCACAACATCAGTACCAGGGTTCGTGAGTTGTTATTGTGTGTTTTAAGTGGCTGTATGGTTCACTGGTTCATTTCACAACATCAGTACCAGGGTTCGTTAATTAATGTGTTGTTTCCTACCGTAAGTAACCATTGGATCTTGTGTTTCAGGGTGGGTGCCTGGCTGTTCCTGTCTACCAGCACAACGGCAGTACCAGGGTTCGTAAGTTGTTCATTTCCTCTCTTTTACTTGAGTTGTTTTGGTTTACTGTGTGTGTGTGTGTGTGTGTGTGTGTGTGTGTGTGTGTGTGTGTGTGTATTGTGAGCTTCTGTTGCCTATCCCCTCTTTATCATCCCTATCTACCCTATCCACTCCCTTTACACTTAATACATATTCCCTTTACCCTATCCAGTTATCATGTCTCTCTTGTTTCTTCTTTATCCTTATCCTCTATCCACTATGCTTATCATCTTCCAAGCCACCTATTCTTCCCTATATTCTTATCCATTGATGTTATTTCTATCTATATATCTATCCCCAAACCTCTATCCAGCCTCGTCTGTTCTATCCCCGTTAATTTCTATATTTAACCTCATAATAAATTAACTGGACGCTCTTAACACAGCGGATCTCGTGTCAATACGAAACCCAACCGACCCGGCCGACCCGACCTGACCAACCCGACCCATGACCCTGACCTGACCCGGGTGTTGAATCATCAGAGGTAATACACTAGGGTGTCTAATCTTCATGTGACACGTAAAGGCCCCCTATGATTGGTTGTCAGGATGGATTAAAAGTTACCTAAAGGGACAGACTAACAATGTAGTACTGCTGTGTGGCTATTTGGTTAGGTTAGGTTAGTGGTGAAGGTGTCTAAATATATCCACTGAACCACGAACCGAAAGGTTTCGTGGTTCAGGAGGAGAGGTGAAGGTTTTGGTTTATTTTCCTGGAATATTTGGAAGGTTTAAGGTTTTAGGGGAAGGTTTAGGGGTTTAACTTTTTGTCCTGGAAATCTCAAAGGTCTAAATTGTCCGGGAAAATTCAAAGGGTATAAAATATTGTCCTGGAAAATGGGGAAAATACAGGTGGAGGAAAGAAGCCAAGGAAACAACAGGTGAGTCTTCTAATTACCTTAATTACGGTAATTTGCATATTGTTAGCAGTTTGGTGGAAATTAATGTCGGGATATAAACAAATTGTACTACGATGACCTCACACACACACACACACACACACACACACACACACACACGCACACACACACACACACACACACACACACACGGTAACTGGTTGGATAATTTGATTGTCATCTTCAATAGGGTTAAAATAGAATTAAATTGGCACAGTGTCTACATAGCTCCAGGCACTCTAGTTATTGCATGACACTTAACACTATTTCATGACAGTCAACACATTTATTCATGAGACTTGATACGCTCATGACACTTGGCACGTTCATGACACTTGGCACGTTCATGACACTCGACACTTTAACGACACCGACACTTTTATGACACTCGACACTTTAATGACACTTGACACCTCTATGACACTCGACACCTTTATGACACTCGACACTTTATGACATGACACCATCATGACACTCGACTTTATTTCCCACAGCAGCCCACATGACACAACTATATAATTTATAACACATCTACTCATTTTATATGTACTGAACCAGGACTAATTGGTCTAATATTGGGTAGTCAGTACAAGACACAGAGATAGGGGGTGTGAGGAAGGGGAAGGAGGAGGTTACGTGGAAGGGTGATAGGAGAGGGGTGTGAGAGAGGAGGAAGGGGAAGTGGGAAGAGGGGGGGTTTATTGAGGAAGGGGATAAGAAAGGGGTTAAATTGAGAAAGGGAGGAGAGAGATGGAAGGGAGAGGTTAAATGAGAAGGAAGAGAGAGAAGAGTGGGGGAGAGGGGTGACAGAGGAGGGTTAAGTGAGAGGAGAAGGGTGAAAGGGGGGGTGGAGGGAAAAGACCAGTTTGTTGGTGTATTGATTCTTTGGGGGGATGAGAGAGGGAGGGGGTGGGGGTGGATGTTTGTTTCATGAAATGTTTAGTGTTAAATGTGAGCTCCTATGAGTCCATGTTTGGTCCTTATTGAGGTCCATGTTTGAGTCCCTTTTAAGTTCCTTTTGAGTCCAAGTTTGAGCTCAATTGAGTCCATGTTTGAGCCCCTATTGAGTCATAGTTTGAGCCCCTATTGGGTCTAGTTTGAGCTCCAAATGAGTCCATGTTTGAGCCCCTATTGAGTCATAGTTTGAGCCTATTGATTCATAGTTTGAGCCCCTATTGAGTCCATGTTTGAGCCCTATTGAGTCATAGTTTGAGCCTATTGAGTCATAGTTTGAGCCCCTATTGAGTCATAGTTTGAGCTCCTATTGAGTCATAGTTTGAGCCCCTATTGAGTCATAGTTTGAGCCCCTATTGAGTCATAGTTTGAGCCCCTATTGAGTCATAGTTTGAGCTCCAATTGACTCCTAGTTTGAGCCCTGGTAAGCCCCTTGTTGAGCTCAGTTGTATATTACTTTCAACCTCAACTACATCAATTAAGTAACACACCAAAAATAAACTACGCTGGTGGCAAAATTTCTTCAAGTTTATGTGAAATATTTACCATGAACATTTTTATTGAAGGAGTTTAAAATAATATAATATGTCTCAAAATTTGTGTTTTATTTTATTATTATTTTTTATTATTTTATCTTGTTATTTTTTCAGTAGAAATCGTTGTGGGATTATTTAGGTTTGGTTAGGTTTGGTTTGGTTTGGTTTGGTTTGGTTTAGTTGAGTTTGGTTTGGTTTGGTTTGGTTTGGTTTGGTTTGGTTAGGTTTGGTTTGGTTTGGTTGGGTGAGGTGAGGTTTGGTTAGGTTTGGTTTGGTTAGGTTTGGTTTGGTTTGGTTTGGTTGGGATGGTGAGGTTAGGTTAGGTTTGGTTTGGTTTGGTTTGGTTTGGTTTGGTTTGGTTTGGTTTGGTTGGTGAGGTTAGGTTTGGTTTGGTTAGGTGAGGTTTGGTTTGGTTAGGTGAGGTTAGGTTTGTTTGGTTGGGTTTGGTTTGGTTTGGTTTGGTTTGGTTTGGTTTGGTTTGGTTAGGTGAGGTTAGGTTTGGTTTGTTAGGTTTGGTTTGGTTTGGTTTGGTTTGGTTTGGTTTGGTTTGGTTAGGTGAGGTTAGGTTTGGTTTGGTTAGGTTTGGTTTGGTTTGGTTTGGTTTGGTTTGGTTTGGTTTGGTTAGGTGAGGTTAGGTTTGGTTTGGTTTGGTTAGGTTTGGTTAGGTTTGGTTAGGTTTTGTTTGGTTTGGTTTGGTTTGGTTTGGTTTGGTTTGGTTTGGTTTGTTGGTTAGGTTAGGTTACGTCGTTGGGTTATTCAGTGTTTACTGTACATTATGCCCCGAGACGTTCATTAGAATTTAGCCTGAGAAACCTGGTCGTGTCATATTGTGGCGGTGATGAAAGTAGTCACCTTGGGGAGGAGGGAGAGAGAGTAGGGGTTGAGAGGGTAAAGGAGGGGAAGGGGGTAAAAGGGGAAGGGGTGAGTAGGGGGACGAGGGAGGAGGGAGAGATAAGGTGGAAAAAGGATAGGGTTAAAGGGAGAGGAAGGAGGAGGAGGAGGGAGTTAAGGGAAAGATAAAGGGAGGGAAAGAGGAGGGAGAGAAGTAGTTAAATGGGGGTGAGAGGGGTAATATGGTGTGTTTGTTGATCAGTAAAGTGACAGAATTTAGTATCGGGGAACATGAGTTACAGGTCCGCACAGTTACAGGTCCACACAGTTACAGGTCCACACAGTTACAGGTCCACACAGTTACAGGTCCACACAGTGACAGGTCCACACAGTTACAGGTCCACACAGTGACAGGTCACACAGTTACAGGTCCACACAGTTACAGGTCCACAGTTACAGGTCCACACAGTAACAGGTCCACACAGTTACAGGTCCACACAGTTACAGGTCCCACAGTTACAGGTCCACACAGTTACAGGTCCACACAGTTACAGGTCCTACAGTTACAGGCTTGGGAGACGCGATCCGTAGAACATTTAATAGTCTTAGAAATTCTAGTGCTTACACACACACACACACACACACACACACACACACACACACACACACACACACACACACACACACACACACACACACACACACACACACACACAAGAGAGATTAAAACGTCCCACGACTATACAAGATAGATTCCGTCCACAACAAGACAGTTTCGTCCTTTTCCCCGTCCAAAAAAAAACCAACTCGCTTCTCCTGTTACTATTTCTGTACTATGAGACAGTTTCCGTCCTCCTTAAGACAGCTTCCGTCCGCTTTACTGCCTTAAATAGCTATAATGTCTACAGTATTTCCCATTTTTGACTAAGATGCCAACCCCTTGAGTTCTTTTAATTAGGATGGAGAATAGGACTTTTTAGCCTTGTGTATGGTATCTTGACCCTTTGGTATGGTATCTGACCTTTGAGTATGGTATCTTGACCCCTTGAGTATGGTATCTTGACCCTTTAGTATGGTATGTTGACTTTGAGTATGGTATCTTGACCTTATATCTTGACCTTGGTATGGTATCTTGCCCTTTGAGTATGGTATCTTGACCCTTGATATGGTATCTTGACCTTTGAGTATGGTATCTTGACCCTTTGAGTATGGTATCTTGACCCTTGAGTATGGTATCTTGACCCCTTAGTATGGTATCTTGACCCCTTGAGTATGGTATCTTGACCCTTTGAGTATGGTATCTTGACCCTTGAGTATGGTATCTTGACCCCTTAGTATGGTATCTTGACCCTTTGGTATGGTATCTTGACCCTTAGTATGGTATCTTGACCCTTTAGTATGGTATCTTGACCCCTTGAGTATGGTATCTTGACCCTTGAGTATGGTATCTTGACCCTTTGAGTATGGTATCTTGACCCTTTGGTATGGTATCTTGACCCCTTGAGTATGGTATCTTGACCCTTTAGTATGGTATCTTGACCCTTTGAGTATGGTATCTTGACCCTTTGAGTATGGTATCTTGACCCTTTGGTATGGTATCTTGACCCCTTGATGGTATCGACCCTTTGAGTATGGTATCTTGACCCTTTGGTATGGTATCTTGACCTTTGAGTATGGTATCTTGTTGAGTGTATTATCTTGACCCTTTGAGTATGGTATCTTGACCCTTTGAGTATGGTATCTTGACCTTTGAGTATGGTATCTTGACCCTTTGAGTATGGTATCTTGACCCCTGGTATGGTATCTTGACCTTTGGTATGGTATCTTGACCTTTGAGTATGGTATCTTGACCCTTTGAGTATGGTATCTTAGCCTTTTGTGTATGGTATCTTGACCCCTTGAGTATGGTATCTTGACCCCTTGAGTATGGTATCTTGACCCTTTGAGTATGGTATCTTGACCCTTTGAGTATGGTATCTTGACCCTTTGAGTATGGTATCTTAGCCTTTTGTGTATGGTATCTTGACCCCTTGAGTATGGTATCCTGACCCCTTGAGTATGGTATCTTGACCCTTTGAGTATGGTATCTTGACCCTTTGAGTATGGTATCTTGACCCCTTGAGTATGGTATCTTGACGCATTGAGTACGATGACTTAATTCCTTGAAAACAATGTCTTAATTCATCGTACTCAAGGGGTTAAGTCATCGTACTCAAGTAGTTAAGACAGTCTCCAGCCGTTCCACCACTCTGACAAATGACTACTCTATATTTTAACCTAACCTAACCTTACCTAACCTAACCTAACATAAAATAACCTACGTGAGCCTCTTTGTGTGTGTGTGTGTGTGTGTGTAATGGCGTCGGGGTTACACTGAGACTCTCCCATGACTGTTCCGGAGACTTGTGTGGTGAGCCTCCTCAAGCTCCTCAAAGTCCTGAGTAAAAGATAAACGTTGTTATCATTGACCTGCCCCTCCCCGCCTCCCCTCTCCTCCCCGTCTGACCCCCTCCCCGCCTCCCCTCTCCTCCCCGTCTGACCCCCACCCCTCTCCTCCCCGTCTGACCCGTCACCCCACTCTCCCTCCAGCCTCCAGCAACTTGCCTTATTCTTCATTCACTTGAGAAATAGGCCCCCAGCTTATTTCCTCGTAAGATTAAACACCGTAACGCTACCTGCGGTGGTTAGATTAGGTTCTGTGGGCCTATCTTCGGGTGATTCGAGTACACTTAACGATACTGTGGACTGTGGCGGTCAAGTGGTTACAGAGTTCTCCTCTTGGTTCAAGGGTCGGTGGTTCGATCCCCGGGTGCTCACAGTTCACTCAGCTGTAAATGAGTACCTAAAAGTTTGCAATGCGGTCGAGTGCAGTGCCGGCCTCCTTGTGTACCGAATGTTCAGTATACAATGTGTTGTATCTACACTATCCCTAACGAGCAGTCATGCCTAGGGGACCCACTTTCACCGGTACAGTCATAATAAGAAGATTCTGTACTCCCCTGAAATGAAATACTACAGTGACAAATATGGGTTTACAAGCAGATGGGAGTCTCGTTCTTGTAGTAGTTTACGCTTGTGTGCGTGCGTGTGTGTGTGTGTGCGTGCGTGTGTGTGTGTGTGTGCGTGTGTGTGTGTGTTTTTTAAAAGTCGTTTGTAGTGTGTCCTTCGGCGTAAAGATCAATGTCATGTTAACTCAGAAGCCCTGAATATAAACACGAACAGTAATTTCAGGTGTGTTTTAGGGAGACCCCCATTATATGTCTTCCCAACGACCCTGAAATATTGTGCTACATGTTTCAGGATCACGTAAGGAATTCGGAGTTGGCAGAGCACTGTCTTGACCGCTTCATAAACACCCAATAAAGTATTTTCTTTATCATGCCAACTCTCACCCCTTTCGACCTAACCCTCACCCTCCCGACCTGTTCCTTCCTCCTCCCGACCTGTCCTTAACCCTCCCGACCTGTTCCTTCCTCCTCCCGACCTGTTCCTTCCTCCTCCCGACCTGTTCTTCCTCCTCCCGACCTGTTCTTCCTCCTCCCTACCTGTCCTTCCCCCTACCGACCTTTCCTACCACCTGCCAACCTTTCCCCCACCTGTCCATCACCCTCGACCTATACAACCCCTTCCCCCGACATGTCCCTTCCCCTTCCCCCGACATGTCCCTCCCCCTCCCCGACCTGTCCTTCCCGACCTGTCCCCCGACCTGTCCCTCCCCGACCTGTCCTTCCCCCGACCTGTCCCTCCCCCCGACCTTATCACCCTCCAACCCCCCATAATGATAGGGGTAGGTATGATGACAACTCTGCACGTGTGACTGGTGTCCCCTAGAGTGTCAGGTGCAGGTATTGTTCTGTTGTCAGCGCTTCAGTGAGTTTGAGAAGAGGATGTGAGGAAGGACGACCCAGATGGCTAGATCACCGTGTGTGTGTTGCCCGTATATCGAGCAGTGGTCCTCCTCACCCTGCTATACGGCAGCGAGACATGGGTTACATACAGGAGGCACCTCAAGGCACTTGAAAACTTTCACCAACGTAGTCTACGTTCCATCCTCCGAGTTCGCTGGGCACAATAGAACAAATGCCAGTATTCTTGCTGACACCAACTGTAGGAACATCGAGGCTACCATTATCCATGAACAACTACGTTGGACTGGCCACTTTACCCACATGGACGACAGTAGAATGCCAAAGCAACTACTTTACAGTCACCTAACGAATAGTAAACGTAACGCTGGCGGGCAACTGAAAAGGTATAAGGATAGTCTTAAGACAAACCTGAAAAAGTGCCAAATCGACCCCCTCACCTGGGAGACCATTACTCCACATCGTAACGCTTGGAGGAGCACCACACCAGAAGGTGTCAATTCTTTCGGGTGAGCACGACTGCATACCGAGACACACAAGTGCCAACACCGGAAAGACGCTGGCCCCGCCCCTCCCACACTATATGTAGCCCTCCATATGTGCAACATCTCTGAACGACCCTGCCGGTGCCGTATCGGCCTCTTTAGTCACCTCAGAACTCACTAACCTAGGTGACATCTTTATTAACTCGTATCATTATATCATAGCTGGATGATCGTCATACTTGATTCCAAGTGACAGTAAAGTAGTATTAGCATTAGGGGGTTTATCAGTAATGTGAAATAATCTGGTGAGAGGTATTAATTTTCAGGTGGTGTCACGAATAGAGAATTACTCACTCAGATATGATTTCACAGATATAAAGTAAATTACGTTAATACAAAATTAGCTTTAGTAATTTAGTTTTAATGTGTGTGCGCGTGTGTGTGTGTGTGCGTGCTTTTCTCAGTGACTCATCATCACCATCATCACCGTCATCATGTGACCAGAATATCTACCTGTTAAATGATTCAAAACACCAGGAGCTGTACAATGTGGTTCCTACAATGCATCATTATCGCCAAGTATAATGCACTTACATGGGATGAGTTGTATAAGTGCTCTATAGTTTTAATTAAACCTAAAACTCGTCTTAAAACTGCCAGAGATTTGTATTTGTTAATGCCGTTGGAATAGTGGAATTAACTGCCTTGTTACGTGTTTAAAGACCATAGTTGTTGACGTGTAGTAATAACGTAACAATAACAACAGTAACTCCTCTCGTTCATTGATAACGTATTTGATAATTTTACTGAATATCTATCTATATTTATCTATATATCTGTGTCTGTCTATTTCTGTCGGGTATATCTGTCTATCTGTATCTGCGTGTCCATCTGCCTTATATATATATATATATATATATATATATATATATATATATATATATATATATATATATATATATATATATATATATATATATATATATATATATATATATATATATATATATCTGTCTGAAGTCCAGTTATTATCCTCAAGGACAAAGTTTCTCAATCAGCCTCAGTACTGTCAGACATGCACCTCCACCTTACACTCGCTCACGGCACACCAGCCACAGGCGAGTCATGGTACGGTTGTCTCCGGTACCTGAGGGTGCGGGAGACACTGGCCAAGTGTCCAACATCTGTTCCAAGGCATGTCTCCAGCCCCCAGGATAACAGTGGCTTGACCTGGAGCGTGTTACCCTGGAGGTGGTCATGTCCAGGCCAGCTAGCTAGTCAGTCTGCCTGCCAGCCAACCGTCCAGCCAGCAACCCAGCTCGCCCCACCCTCCACAGTCCACACCACTACCACCACCACCACCCAGCCAGCACCAGCAATGAGCAGCTGCCAACTCAGTCGCTCTTGAGCCGTGGTGGAGAGGGGACGTCGCCCATCCCACCGAGCCGCACACCCTGCAGGCTGCCGTGTAATCGAGTTGTGTTTATCGGACACATCACAGTAACGAGCTTATGATAGCACAGTGATCACAATTATATTTGTGTGAGAAGCGCTGTTGTTATAGCAGAGTCCTGGTGGGGAGAATACGTGTGCAATAAGGATAATTTGCTGCTTCCACGGGTTGAAGAAGGATCTGGGTAGGGAGTGTGTTGTGATTGACCAGGTGAGTACAGCATCCTACTCATCTTGATTTACAATTTTGTGTAAGATTTTTAATAGTACAGAGACGATATACTTACTCTTTTCACTCAAGTGCTGTAATTATTTAAACGTTATTACCCGCGTGTATTGACCCAAAATATTCCTCTGAACAAGTAAGGTATTGTTGTGGTCTCGGATATTCCTCTGTGTTCACGTGTTATTAAACATTGCGGAAGAGTTTGTGTATGTGCTGTGTAAGGGAGTTATGGGAGGGGTGAGGAAGAGATGGTGGTGGGTGGGCGGGCAGCAGTACGGGTAACACTAGTAACCTACACCAGCCTGCCTGCCTCAGGGCCCTTCACACCATTCATCCACTCACCACATTGCCTCCCACGTCTCTCCCACTCCTCCCACTCATCAACGATTACTGTATGTCCTCCTCAGTAGCACTCACATGGACCAGGTAGATAGGAAGAGTTCCTTACTTCTAGGGCGGAGGTTGAGGGGGGAAAGGATTAGGCTGGCATCCCTTAGCAGCTGGGCGGTAGGCGCGACCCTGGGCCGAGTGTCGTAACCAAGCCACCACAACACTCCACTACTAAAAATTGGCGATTTTCCTCGAGGGAAGTTTCTTGACTGTTATGCCGGGGTTCTGTACTACTGACACATTTTTAGGGTGACTGTGGCGCTCTAGTAGTGGTGTTGGGTTGACACACACACACGAATCTTAACTTTTTAACTGTTTTCTTGGGATGTCTTTGCTTGTATCGACTAACTTCTTACCACCGTTTACATTCCTGCTGCAGCTATATATTTACTGAACCAATGTAAACTTTTATAAGTATTTGACTGAATATTTAGTGGGGGAAGCAGATTGTCGTACACCTTGTGGTCGTGTGAGTGTTTGTCGGCGTTGAGTGCTGGGAGGGCTCACTGCGGTGCTCTACTTAAGTATTAGGAAGATCTTAAAAATAAAAGTAATCACGTTAATGTTATTGTTGGTTTGACGATAAAGAAATGTCAGATAAAAAGGTGTTATTTTAGTGTATCAGAGGAAGAGGTGGGACTCCGGTAAGGGTTTACAAGGCCACAGGAAAGTAATCAGGTGTAATTGAATCCGTTTTAAAAGACATCAAGTTATATTACAAGAACACCTTGGGTGGATTGGTAAAAAACAGGTCGAGAACGTTTAGAGTGGAGGACTGTGGTCGTCAACCCTCAGATGAATATGATGATGGTACTGTACTCTTGATTTATCGATTGTATCTTCTTCAGGAGTGTGTTGACGTGTACTCTGTCGTAGATCTATATTCGTGGCGTGCCTAAAACACTGTAATCGCTGAGATAGATTATCGTTTTTTCTGATTTGAAATTGTAATTATAATTGTTGAAATTTTCTGAAATCAACGATAGGAAATTCAACTAGCGTTAATGATAACACTCCTTATCGTGAGGTTTATAATTACACAAATGATAACATCACTCTTGGAGAGGTTCAGTTTACTGTACTAACAAATGTATATTGTGTACAGTATTCTCATCTTCCATACACTTGTTGGACAGTGGAATTACCTAACACGTCACTAGGTCATTGTTCACGGTTAACGTACACCAAAAGACACAAACACCAGGTGAGAAATAAGGACTCTCTGCCATACAAAATGAGAAACAATAATTAATTCAACACGCAATGTGAAATCTGTGTGCATTGTGACCTGCCTGGGTAGCGCCAGAGCTGTTCCTCACACCTACAGTGTCTGGGTAACCAAGAGGTACTCCGTGTTGGGGTCCTGCCTCCGTCACATCATGGCAGGGCAGCTACGAGACCGACTCCTTTATAACCACTTAAGATAATTACCAGATCCACACACACAATCTCACACACACACACTCACAATCTCTCTCGCACACACACACACACACACAGCCAACTCAGCGGGCCCCAGGTCATCCATCCAAGCTTGTAAGTAACCGTCAAACCGCTGAGGTCACTGGAATAATGTAGGTGACGTATACACAGTACCAACCCAACCAACTGCTTCTTGAGTACAGTACAGTGTTTCCTTGTGTTCACCTGTGACTCTCTTGTAGGTTAAAGGTTGAAGGTTAAAGTCGCCAGCTGTCTTGAGTAATCGAATCTGATGAATAATTTTGGGTTTTTTCATTATAATTTACCTGGATTTTATTACACTGCTGAATCGCCTCCTCTCATTTATACATACCGAGAAATGGATGTTATTATATTCTTGATAAAACTTCAGTCTCTGGTTGTCAAATTATAAGGTTTTATTACTGAATGAAGATTGATTTATGGACGTGTGAATGGTAAGGATTATAATTTGGGGAGGGAGGTCTGATTAGGTCACTGGTGGTTTGATCTGTGGTGAGGAAAGACTCTAGGGGTCACCTGAAATATGTACACCCCAGCTTAGTTCACCTGAAGATTAACCACCCTAACACCTATTTGGGGGGATGGTGTTAGGTTAGGGTGATTAAGCTTTAAGTGAAATAAGCTGGGGTGGCGATTCTTCACGTGTTCCGAAGTATGTTATACATAACTTCCGACTACGAAAATTATAATCACCTGAAGATTAGACACCCTAACTAAACTAACTCGATATATATACCCCTCTCCCTCTAAGGTAGCGGTAAGGTGTTTAATCATCAGGTGAAATAAACAGCTTGTGTGGGGGGTGCTAATCTTCACGTGATCGTTAAAATAACACTCATATGGTTCACTGTTTTGTAGAATTGTACAGTCACTGCTGGTTCTCCGTCCCCAGCTGTGAACCTTAAGTCTCATGAACCAGTGAATCCGAAACAACATTGTGATATATATGAACCCAACAATGTGTAGTGTCTCGGATTCACAGGTTCATAAGAGTCTCAGGATTCAACGAAGGACTGATATGACTGCATTGAAGAACATAAGAAGAACATAAGAAAATAAGGAGTCTGCAATAGGCCGGTTGACCTGTGCATGGCAGCTCCTGTCGAGAGTTACTACCACTCTCTATCATCCATGAATCTATCTAGCCTCCTTTTGAAACTTTCCAGGGTTCCCGCACTTACTACAAAGTTGCTAAGCTTGTTCCACTCGTCCACCACCCTATTTGTGAACCAGTTTCTTCCTATCTCCCTCCTAAACCTAAACTTATCCAACTTGAATCCGTTGCTCCGAGTCCTATCCTGCTCGGATATTATAAGAACTTTATCTATATCCCCTTTATTGATTCCTTTCACCCACTTAAATACTTCTATCATATCTCCCCGCACTCTTCGTCTTTCTAGGGAATGCAAGTTAAGTTTCTTTAACCTATCCTGATATGGAAGGTTTCTAAGTCCCGGAATCATTTTTGTCATTCTTCGCTGCACCGACTCTAGTGAATTTATATCCATTCTATAATAGGGGCACCAGAACTGAACCGCATAATCGAGGTGCGGCCTGACTATAGCAAGATATAGTTGCAATAAGACCTCTGCACTCTTGTTACTTACACTTCTAGATATAAAACCCAATACTCTGTTTGCCTTATTTCGAACATTAACGCACTGTTTTCTAGGCCGTAGGCCCGGGCTTACAAGTACCCCTAGGTCTCTTTCACAAGTCGACTTCTCTAGGGTGTAAATGGGACTGCCCAGTATGGACCAATAGGCCTTCTGCAATTTCCTCCATTCTTAGGTTCTTATTGGGTCACTTTGGACGTGTGATCATTATATTGAGCACCTGTGTGTGTGTGTTTCTCGACCGGGTGTGTAAAGGCGTGGTGTGGCGTGTGTGGCGTGTGACTGATGGATTTCTTTCCCTGGCGTGTGTGTGTGTGTTTTTACTTCAAGGAATTCTTATATAGTGGAGGGACAAAGGCACGTTACGCTTTACTAATGGTGATAATTTGCTTCGTGATCGGCGTTAGTGTGCGTATGTGCGTAACTTCTGGTGTGGTGTAGTAACTATGGGGGAGGGGGGGGGGCTTAGTTATGGTGTATGGTGATAGACGGAAAGATCCAACCTAACCGCACGATCTTAGATTATTTCCGTATTATGGATTCATCTTTTCGCTACATAGGGAATAAAGTCACTTACGCAACTAGGTGTACCAAGGTGTATTTCGACCTAATTATGACTTATTTACCTGTGCTATATATAATTAGTGGAGGTCTCTTGCAGGTGACCTTATTACCTCCACCTTTGTTACTGTTGACACCTTAACTGCGACGTGATTCATGTTTTGTAGCTTATGGGCGGGAGGAGACCGTGTGTTGTAGCTGATGAACGGGAGGAGGGAGGGAGGAGACCGTGTGTTGTAGCTGATGAATGGGAGGAGGGAGGGAGGAGACCGTGTTTTGTAGATAATGAACGGGAGGAGAGAGGGAGGAGACCGTGTTTTGTAGATAATGAACGGGAGGAGAGAGGGAGGAGACCGTGTATTGTAGCTGATGAACGGGAGGAGGTCATGTGTTGTAACTGATGAACGGGAAGAGGCCGTGTTTACCTTCATGTCATGGGGTTAGTACGGTAGAAGGAGGGTGGGGGGGGGTTGGAGAGACGTTGTTAGTCGTGGTTTTGTTTCGACAGTTAAGCAAACTTGGGGTCCGGTAACACCTTCTGTGGTTCCGTCTCACCTGTTCGTGTTGATTAAACGACATGGACCCTGCGTGACGTAATGTTGTGGGAGATCCGCGTCTGTGAGGGTCTGGATCACCTGGGAATTAACCACCCTAGCTTGTTTCACCTGAAGATTAACCATTCTTAAGCTACCTAGAGGGAGGTGTTTGGTTAACGTTAGGGTCATTAATCACGTGAAATTAACTGGACGGAGGGAGGGCTAATGTTCACGTGAACCGTTAATCCACACACACACACACACACACACACACACACACACACACGGTAAGGTAAGCGAAGTGGTTAGGGTTACCGTGTCTGGGTCGTTTCATCCTAGTGGTTAAAGTTAGGTTAAGTTTAGGTACTTTGGCGATGTTGTAACGTTATCCACTGTGGTAAAGGCCTGGTTAATTTAAAAGCTATGGCGATAAGGTTGAAATACCAAGTCACTGACGATGGAATTTTGTCCCTAATATTTATCGTCTGGTATCATGTTTTTATTAGGTGGTTAGAACACGTGTTTGGGCCCTTATCATTGCATCATCCTGACTGTGTGTGTGTGTGTGTGTCGCAGCAGGAGGGAGAGAGATAATGCATGAAGTGGAATGTGTGGATCAGCAGTAGTGTAGTATGGTGTGGTAGTGTAGTATAGTGTGGTACTGCAGTATGGTGGTGGTACTGCAGTATGGTGTGGTAGTGTAGTATAGTATGGTGTGGTTAGTGCAGTATGGTGTGGTGTGGTTAGTGCAGTATGGTGTGGTAGTGCAGCATAGTGCGGTGTAGTGCAGTGTGATGTGGCCAGCTTCACACACAAGCTGGACGGGGGTACGTGGTGTTGCTACAATGACACAACCCTGACATACATTTTCTTGAGCTATCTAGACTTTCCTGTGTGTGTGCCCCCAGCTCTATTTGTAGTTGCTATGGGGAAAACGTGTTTCAGGGGGTCTTAGCTCGTGTGTGGGGGGATGATGGTGAAACTCTCGCTTTGCTGACTTGACATTCAATCCACGGGACCTCAGGGTTGAAGGCTTAGCAGATTGTTCCGTTCAAGGTTAATGACAGGAATTTTGACCATCCCGTATATGAGAACTGTTCCCTCCCTTCCCCCGTCCCTCTCTCCCCCTCCCTTTCCCTTCCCTCCCTCCCTCCCTCTCCTGTGACGTGGGCTGCTGCTGTCTCATCCTTTCCTAGTCCTCATCTCTTCCTTTCATTAAACACCTGTGATGCGCAGGTGTTTCGTGAATTCCATTAACTCCTGTAGCCTGCATACACCTGTTGAATATACGTGTTAAAATTTCCATATATTAGATGGAGTATTTTATAAGACGGGGAAATATTTAACTTGATGAAGGAATTACATGTTAATTTCTGTGGTCTACGGGAATATTTACACTGTGGCGTCTATTAACCTAACTTAATCTATCTTAACCTAACTTAATCTATCTTAACCTAACTTAATCTATCTTAACCTAACTTAATCTATCTTAACCTAACTTAATCTATCTTAACCTAACATAATCTAATGTAATCTATCTTAATCCTTGAAAATAATGCGATTATTTATTTCAACTGGTGAATTATTTGCCTCGCGCCCTCTGTATATTGGTGAACGGTGGTGAATTCAAAGTCACATAGTGGTTCATATTGGTGACCAGACGTGATATATTATTGGTGAACGCTGGTGAACACGTACCATTTTAATTGGTTCATCTTGTGACTAAGCGTGATGTGCTTGTGTCATTCTTCCTAACAGTTGCTGCGGTTTTTACGACAGACGTAAACTAAATAAACCTAAACCAACCTAACCTAAACCAACCTAACCTAAACCAACCTAACCTAAACCAACCTAACCTAACCAACCTAACCTAACCCCAGCTGTACGTGACGTGAATCTCCTTAGAAACGTAAATTGTGAAGGAAATTGAACTGTGCCTGAACGGGATGTGTCATTTTGGGGAGTCGGCGTGTGGTTGTGGTGGTGAGTGTGTGGTTGTGGTGGTGAGTGTGTGGTTGTGATGACAGGTTACATGTCTTGGGTAGTGGTTGGTGGTGATGTATTAGGACGTATTGCCGTGGTTGTGGGTGATGATTATTGCATGTTGACGTGGTTGTGGGTGATGATTATTGCATGTTGACGTGGTTGTGGGTGATGATTATTGCATGTTGACGTGGTTGTGGGTGATGATTATTGCATGTTGACGTGGGTGATGATTATTGCATGTTGACGTGGTTGTGGGTGATGATTATTGCATGTTGACGTGGTTGTGGATGAGCGCGGTTGTGTTTTATCATCTTGGGTGACGTGTTTTGTGTTGTGAGTTATGAGCGTCGTTATGTAGCAGTAATAAATCATGGAATTGTGAACAAGAGGATAAATTTATGTACAGTCACCCAAAAAAAGTCCTGTCGCGAACCATGAACCCCGAGATTCCGACTCTTGAATCCGAAGCATTTATGGACAGAATAATGTAGCAGTGTCTATTGCTTCGGGTTCACGGGTCTGATTCTCGGGGTTCATGGTTCGCGACAGGACTTTTTTAGGTGACTGTACATGGCGGAGTGAAAAAGGTGTATGTATGTATGTATGTATGTATGTGTGTGTGTGTGTGTTTGTGTGTGTGCGTGCGTTTTGAAGAGTCACTGGTGGTTATCGTGTATGACTGTATGATTATTTATCGTCCAATTTGTATATTTGTATGATGACTGGGAAACACGTTGTGGTGTATGTTAAAAGGACTTATAAGAAATGTTTGAAGAAGTAAAGCTTCGTTTTGATTGGCTCCTCAACTGCTTAGGTACGAATATGTGTGTCAAACGTTACCTTAATCGTGATTGGTTACTGGGAGCCACTGAACGAGATGTGTGTGGGGGGGGGGGGTAAATAATCGCGAGTTTTGATTGGGTGGCAATGTTGTGTTGGTCATATTGCGGGTAGTGGGTCAGGAGGAGGAGATGGAGGCGGCGCATTCGTGTGTGTGTGTGTGTGTGGTTAACGGTACTGATGCACGCGCGGGCCCTCCTCTCCACTACAGGGTCGCCAACTCAATCTATTCCACTCCACCTCACTCCATTCCACCCCAGTCCACTCCACTCCACGCAGTCTTTGTTGTTTATTATGGAAGTTATTCGGATCACATGAAAGTGCCCCCTCCCCCCCCCTCCCCCTCCTCTCCCTATTTCACCTGATGATTAATTAAACACCTACCTCTATACCTAAGGGCGTTCAGTTAGGTTAGCTTAGAGGCTGGGGTAATCCTCAGCAGGTAATCCAACATTCACTACAAACAACAAAAACTCATCTCGTAAATCAGATACACTGTAAAACAAGGAAAATATGATGTTTGTAAATATAACCTTGTTTTTATATCGGATAAAAACACCTTAACAATGTTTTAATAATTAGTTTATTATGAAAACGAGTATAATTACTGTCATTTATTTTTTTTAGAGATAATTGTAAATCGTTCGTTAAATAAATAAATATATAGATAGATAGATAAACTGTTTTAGATATTATTAAGGGCAGTTTTATATATTTTGGGGTGGGGGTCAGTAAGAGGTTTCAATACGGCACCGGGAGGGGGTGTGGGTGGGGGGGGATGGTCAGTAAAAGGATTCAATGGTTTAAAGATGAAATTAAAGGCATAAAAGGCGTTCGTTCGTTAACAGTGTTTTAGCGAGTGGCAGTATTAAAGTGAGTTAGGAGCAGATGGTGGTGGTGGTGGTGGTGTTTTGATAAGTGTGTGTGTGTGTGTACAGTATGTATGTATGTGTGTGTGTACGTTTTAGGTGACTCATTGGCCAAGGTCTTACAAAAGCACCGTTCACTGTAAGTCTCTCTCTCTCTCTCTCTCTCTCTCTCTCTCCTTGAACTTTGTGAACGTGGTGCCGCCTTGATGCTGAATGGGTTGAGTTAACGTGAGTAAACGGATTGAACTGTAAAGTGTAAGTGAACTTTGATCTTGCCGTATTACTAAGCTCGTTCTGAACGTGTCGGGACATGGAAGTTGTGACCTTACTGAGCTGGAAAGGTCAACAGGATAAACATAGTGAACGTAGAGAGAGAGAGAGAGAGAGAGTGAGAGTGAATGAATTTTGTTAAACGTCATGTGGTGAAAGTGAGGCATGAATTTGTTTAACGTTGCAAGGGAGACTTGACACACACACACACACACACACACACACACACACACACACACACACACGTACACTTTTATTTTATGGGGATTAGTCCACCCAGGCACAGATCACTGACCCACATCGGGGCCTGGGGGGCGAAAATGTAATAATAATAATAACAACAATAATAATAATAATAATTCATAGTATTTTTTTAATAATGAAATAATAATGATGATAATAATAATGACGACAACAATAATAATGATGATAAAGGCATACAAAAATTAAAAAGGAAAGATCAAAAGTGAAACACAATATATGTATGTTGTGTTGTCAAAGAGAAACAATTGAGACCCTGCAATTGTGTAAACGAGGCAAAAAGTCAGATCAGTAACCTGGAACTTGGTCATAATTTTTGTGGTTCCATACGGCAGCAGGGTCGATGCCTGTATTAACCTACATTTGAGTATTCAGGTGTTAACAGGTGACACGATACTGTTTGTGAATATATATATATATGTATTTATGTATGTAAACTAGGCACAACACACACCTTTTCACCTTGTCACTGAACACCATATATATATTATGTTAATTAGAACAGGTAGATTATCGTATGTGAGTCCTGTGGCTGGTGATCTACACGACCCACCGTTAAAAGGGTACATGGGGAGGGAGGGCGGATGTGACGTAATATTTACACACAGGGAGGATATAAAGTGGGGAGAGAAGGAGGGACTGGGGAGGAAAGGAGGTGGATGGGGAGGGACGGTGTGGGATGGGGAGGGAAAGTGGGGGGCGGATGGGAGACGGTGGGGGGGGGGAGAAAGTTATCAGAGCGAGACAGATAACACCGTAGTTACTTGTGGACGAACAATTGGTCGCTGGCTCACCCCCTCAAGGATTTAATTTAGTCACTGTACTCAATGAATTAGACTAGAATAATGTACTCAGGGGGTTTGGATATCGTACTCAAGAGGTGAAATATTCATCGTGGTTGGGTGTGAGGGATTATTATCATAATTTACCCCAGTATCGTAGTTGGGAGTCATTAAAGTGTCAGTGAATATTATAATACTCGAGGCACTTGCACGATCATACTCCTCCATGATTCACATTCAAGTGTTGGCCAGTGTGATTAGATTAGCCGCGTGGGAGAAGTTGTAAAGTAGTGTGTGACTGATGAGTATGCTTGCCTCGTTGTGTTCCTCCTCCTCTCAGCCCAATATGTTTCTTGCAGCTGTGGATTTTCCCAAGTTTTTTTTTTCCCCAGACACTGACAAATTGCAGCTGTTCATTAGTTGTGATTCATAGTAAGTCAATGTTGTCCCCGTTTGAGGTTTGACGGTGATGGACGTTTCATTTAGATGTTTAGTGTTCTCCTGCTTAAGGGGGGGGTGTGGGGGTGATCATGAAGGTGCTATGGCAGTACTGTCTTGTGGAAGGGTGGGGGGGTGAGTATGACACCATCAATTGTACACCATTGGCACCACCACTTATGCACCTCCACCACCTATAATACAATACACCATCACCACTAGTACTGTACACCACAATCACTGGTACTGTACACCATCACCACTAGTACTGTATACCACAACCACTAATACTGTACACCACAACCACTAGTACTGTACACCACAACCACTAATACTGTACACAACCACTAGTACTGTACACCACAATCACTAGTACTGTACACCACAACCACTAATACTGTACACCACAACCACTAATACTGTACTCCACCACTAGTACTGTACACCACAACCACTAATACTGTACTCCACCACTAGTACTGTACACCACAACCACTAATACTGTACTCCACCACTAGTACTGTACACCACAACCACTAATACTGTACTCCACCACTAGTACTGTACACCACAACCACTAATACTGTACACCACAACCACCAGTACTGTACACCACCGCCACCTCCCACCTCCAGGACACGTACGGTAACTACCCTGGGTAAACATGTTAACCTGTGTAGTAAATTGGCTTTTTCATGACGAGTTGTTCTGTTGTCATGTAATTGTACTTGATGATACCTTAGGTGTGTGTGTGTGTGTGTGTGTGTGTGTGTGTAAAAGTAATCGTGGTCCCATCTTGCTCAAGTGGAAATGCAAATCCGGTTGACGTAATAATATAATATAATGGTATATTGCGACGGTCTCTCTCTCTCTCTCTCTCTCTCTCTCTCGCGGATACATATGTCAAGTGCTGCTTCTCACACGGGGTCAACAGTCAATACTCTCCTGGGGGCGGGGCGGGGGTCATTACCTACCTGGATACCCTTTAGCATAGTTTATTGTGGATCACCTGAAGATTAGCCCCCCCCCCCCACCCCTTATTTATTTCATATTAAGATTATAATCACTCTAACGCTGCCTTGGGGGAGTTATGGTTTGGTTAGGTTAGATATTATTGAATTTGCACTCGGTTGAATTAGATTAGATTAGCACTGGGTTAAGTTAGATTTGCACTAGGTTAGATTAGATTAGCACTAGGTTAGATTAGATTAGCACTAGGTTAGATTAGATTAGCACTAGGTTAGATTAGATTAGCACTAGGTTAGATTAGATTAGCACTAGGTTAAGTTAGATTTGCACTAGGTTAGATTGTCACTAGGTTAGATTAGATTAGCACTAGGTTAGATTAGATTAGCACTAGGTTAGATTAGATTAGCATTAGGTTACGTTACTTTAGATCAGCAATAAATTAGGTTTTATATTATTGGATTAGCACTAGATTAAGTTAGATTAGATTAGCACTAAGTTAGATTAGCGTTAGGGTAGTTAATGTTCGAATGCAATAAGCTGGGGTGTCTTATGTTCAGGGCGTCCGGTGTGTTTGTTGTCACTCAAACGTTTGCAATGGGAAATGTTTTGACCCACGACTCTCTCTCTCTCTCTCTCTCTCTCTCTCTGCTTCGAGGAAGATTGACTCAGTGACGTTCTTTACTTGTCATTGTTTGAGTGACGTTTCAGTCTTACCACTTCCTGTATTGTATGTCAGAGGATAATGTTACGGTGTCAGGGCCTTAACCGAACTCAGTTTTAACCAAGAGGGCTGACGATAATAATAGCCAACGAAACCTAACCTAACTAAATTTTAACCAGAATGACGAACAACAGTAATAACTTGGAAGTTAATTAACCTAATCTAACTCAACATTAACCAGAAGGAAGATATATTTATCGTAACTTTAACCACACCGTTTTTATTTATTTATTTTTTTATTATTTTTGTGTTTTTTATATTTTTTTAGACTGTGTTTGTCCAAGTTTTGTTTATCAAGGGGATACTGTGAGCATTTTAGGGTCTTATATCAGGTTAAGGTGTTTTAAACGGAGGGAGGAGAGGGGGGGGATGTGTGTGTGGCGGCAGAACAAGAGCTACTACACCATCACCTTCAGCTACACCGTCAGGAGGTACAGTACATCACACCGTAAATAGTTGAGAGGGGGGTGGGGGTTACGTCACTCCAGAAATAACGTGATTAGTTGTTATTTTAAATGGAATGATTGTTTACTTAATTAGTTGTGATTTTAAATGGAATGCTTTTTAAATTGTAGTGTTTTTTTTCTCCAGTTATTCCCATTATTGAAGAAAGTTAGTTAGTAATTAGTTTTAATTTACTGTGTTGGTGTATGTTTCGGATCACCTGAAGATTAGTACCCCCATGTTATTTAGTGGTTAATGATCTTACTGTACCTTAGGTAATAATGGCCGCTGTAAGGGGTAAACACACACACACACACTCTCCCTGCTTACCTACCAGCGCCCTTTCCCACTGACTTAGTAGAAGAATTTGAAGTAGCAAAACGCCTGGACAAACTAAAGTTAAAACGCTTCGCCACCCCCATTGAGTTACCAATGAAACTCTTCAAGGAGTTCTCCCCGGAGCTTGCTAAACCCCTCTGCTCCATTATCAATGCTTCTCTCAGTCAAGCCAGATGCCCAGCTGACTGGAAGACTTCTTATGTGTCACCAGTGCCCAAGTCAACCAGCCCACAATCCTTTTATCAGCTACGACCCATTGCAATCACCCCAATACCCAGCTTAATCTGTGAAAGTTTTGTGTTTGACTGGGCTTATGCTGATATTGCAGGAGCCGTAGATCCTCAGCAATTTGGTAATATGAAAACTTCCTCCACCACTCACTGTGGTGTCAGCTTTCTCGACTACATATACCGCCATCTGGAGAAACGAAAAACGTCTGTAGCTGTCGCCTTCGTTGATTTCACTAAAGCATTCGACCTAATCGACCACAATTTAATCATCAACAAAGCTATCGACCTCGACTTTCTCAGTGACCGACGCCAAGCTGTACGCTTCCGAGGGGCTGTCTCCACCTTTCTGTCACTCACCTGTGGCGTCCCCTAAGGCACCAAGATGGGACCACTATGCTTCCTTATGCTTATCAATGATGCCCTAAGAGAATCCCCTGCTCGCTGGAAATATGTCGACGACTCCACCATTGGGATCAGCGTCAACAATTCTCCTTCCGACTATACCGCCCTTTAGGATTTATTGAACCGTCTCCAAAACTGGGCCACCAACAACCACGTCACCATCAACCATACCAAGACCATGGTTATGCACATCAACCTCGTCTCCTACATTGTCCCACCTCCTTCCATTACTTTAGGTCCCAACACACTCCAGGTTGTAGATTCCACTAAGCTCCTCGGCGTCACCATAGACAACAAACTAAATTGGAAACCACGTCAGTGAGGTTGTCAAATCCTCCAGTTTCTGTCTCCACCTCCTCCGCCGACTCAAGTCCCTCGGAGTTCCTGCACCCGAGCTCCTCAGTGTTTACTCAACATTCATACTTCCCAACTTGGTCTTCCTCCCTTAATGCCACACAACGTAAACACCTAGAAAAAGTGAAAAGAGGGCATGCGAGATTATTCTCTCCCCTTCCTACTCCACATATCAAGAAGCACTCAACACACTGACCCTCTCGGCTCTCACTGACCATCACCACGACCTCATCTGCAAATTTGGTAAGAAGCTTCTGCACCATCCTCGAGACCGGCTTCTACTACCACCTGAGATCCCTCCCCCGAGAATTTTTGTTCGACACCACAACCGCATCCAGCCCATACGTGCACGAACTGATCGCTATAAGAACAGCCGAGTCCCAACCATTGTAAAAATTATCAATAACTTGTAATAAACCAGTGTATTCACTCCCAGTAAATCTTACTTTTTGCACGGTCACGATGTTGAAATGCCCTGTAGTTTGAGCTTCTCCCCACCTAGTTATTATATATCATAATTGTATCACTTATCTTACTTGTATATTATTTGTAAATCAAGAGACCCATTCCCCAATTATGTAACTGTATATTTTCAGCCTTCGGGCTGCTATGCTCTTTCAATAAACCGTTAATTATTATTATTATTTATTACTACACACCCCCACCATCACCTCCACACCTGCCTTTGGCCAAATGTATAATTTTCGTCACCACTGGCAGCTGTTCACTTTAAAATGAGATTACATTCTAAACATAATTTCCTCGGATTAAATTAAACACCACAGGCACTGAGGGATTTTATTTTATTTTTCTTTAACAGAATACATTGACTTCATACACAGTGCAGTGCAAATATACAATATATACACGAGAGTTCTCTAACACACTAATGGTAGGAGGAAAACGTGTGTGTGTGTGTGTGTGTGTGTGTGTGTGTGTGTGTGTGTGTGTGTGTGTGTGTGTGAAACAGACTATAAGACACTGGTATTTAAAAGGTTAAACAGATATTCACTAAATACATCAATAACTTTTTTTAGCATGAGCAAAAAATGTTTAATAGAGTCAATAGTAAACATCTGTCTCCGTGAACTTGTATTAAACATTGAAATTAACTGATAAAAAGGCTTCATTTCTGGGTATTTAAATAAAAATAGTCGATAGAGCCAAACGCAAGGATTTCACATGACTGATAGCTTCCAGGTACCAGGTAGGGATGTGGTACTAGGTAAGGGTGTGGTACTAGGTAAGGGTGTGGTACTAGGTAAGGGTGTGGTACCAGGTAAGGGTGTGGTACTAGGTAAGGGTGTGGGTACTAGGTGGTGGTGTGGTACTAGGTAAGGGTGTGGGTACTAGGTAAAGGGTGTGGTACTAGGTAAGGGTGTGGTACTAGGTAAGGTGTGGTACCAGGTAAGGGGTGTGTGGTACTAGGTATGGTGTGGGTACCAGGTAAGGGTGTGGTACAGGTAAGGGTGTGGTACTAGGTAAGGGGTGTGGTACTAGGTAAGGGTGTGGTACCAGGTAAGGGGTGTGGTACCAGGTAAGGGTGTGGTACTAGGTAAGGGTGTGGGTACAGGTAGGATGTGGTACCAGGTAGGATGTGGTACCAGGTAAGGGGTGTGGTACTAGGTAAGGGTGTGGTACTAGGTATGGGTGTGGTACCAGGTAAGGGTGTGGTGCTAGAATGTGGTACCAGGTAAGGTGGTACTAGGTAAGGTGTGGTACTAGGTAAGGGTGTGGTACCAGGTAGGGATGTGGTCAGGTGTGTAGTACCAGGAGGGTGTGTGGTACTAGGTAGGGGTGTGGTACCAGGTAAGGGTGTGTACTAGGTGTGTGTACCAGGTGGGCGGTGGTACTAGGTAGGGATGGGTGTAAGGTGTGGTACCAGGTAGGTGTGGTACCAGGTAAGGGTGTGGTACCAGGTTAGTGTGGTACTAGGTAGATGTGGTACCAGGTAGGATGTGGTACCAGGTAAGGGTGTGGTACTAGGTAGGATGTGGTACCAGGTAAGGGTGAGGTACCAGGTAAGGGGGTGTGGTACCAGGTAGGATGTGGTACCAGTAAGGGTGTGATACCAGGTAGGATGTGGTACTAGGTAAGGGTGTACCAGGTAGGGATGTGGTACCAGGTAGGTGTGGTACCAGGTAGGGATGTGGTGGGGGTGTGTGGTACTAGGTAGGGATGTGGTACCAGGTAAGGGGTGTGGTACCAGTTAGGCAGGGTGTAGTACCAGGTAGGGATGTGTACCAGGTAAGGGGTGTGTTGTGGTAGGATGTGGTACCAGG
The DNA here is from genome assembly GCF_018991925.1 of Homarus americanus. Classification (NCBI taxonomy): domain Eukaryota; kingdom Metazoa; phylum Arthropoda; class Malacostraca; order Decapoda; family Nephropidae; genus Homarus; species Homarus americanus. The sequence goes on along the minus strand of NW_024712260.1, from coordinate 966,292 downwards.
TAGGGTGTGGTACCAGGTTAGGGGTGTGGTACCAGGTAGGATGTGTACCAGGTAGGGATGTGGTACCAGGTAAGGGTGTGGTACCAGGTAAGGGTGTGGTACCAGGTGGAAGTATGGCACAAGGAGACTCTTGCATCCTTCTATCTTCCTCTCTTGCCCCCCATCTTTCTCTCTACCACCTCCTTCCCTTATCTCTCTTCCCCACCTCCCTTCCCCTTATCTCTTTCTCACATCCCCTACCCCCTTATCTTCACCACCTCTCCTCCTACTTCCCAGACACTACCTGATAACACCTTACACCCATATAATGTATCTCTGTTCATATATATATAGTGCACTTAAGTTCCATTACACACACACACACACACACACACACACACACACACACACACACAACACACACCACACTGGTCAATTACACCTGTTGGTTTAGATTGTTGCTCGTTCTCTTCATTCTTCTTCTTCCCTCTTCTCCTTTTCATCTATTCCTCCTCCAGTTTCCTTGTCTTTGACCCTGCAGTAGATTAATTCAGGCTATTGATAATATTTAAAGGTGTTTTTGATGTTTATAGGGGAGTAGAGTAGATGGTGGGGGAGGGGTGGTGTGGGGAGGGGTAGGTGGTGGGGAGGGGGTGATGGTGGGGAGGAGGGGTGGTGGTGGTGGGGAGTGGTGGGGGGATGGTGGTGGGGAGGGGGATGGGGGAGGGGTGGTGGTGGTGGGGGAGGGGGTGATGGAGGTGGGGGAGGGGGTGGTGGTGGTGGGGGAGGGGGTGATGGTGGTGGCGGGGCAGGACATGGGGGACGTCACCAACACGCGCCTTTATACTCAGGTGATCACGTGTTCTCATTCAGGTAAATAAATAATCAATTGTGTGTGTGTGTGTGTGTGTTTTCTTTCGCGAGATCTAGAGCGCAGAGGAACACACCTACAATTATAATTAACCTGAACTCATTACCTGTATTTTTTATCATGTAATTATATATATTTTTTTTTATCTTTTTTTTAGTTAATTTGGTTTAAAAAAATTCCTTAAATGGTCTTTATAAACCAAGTCATGAAGACGTACTCAGTGTTGTGAGTGCCTGCCAGAGTGCCACTAGTGAGGAGGGTGGCACTGTGGTAGACCAGGCTAAGTTATAAGTGGCACTGAGATACACGAGGGTGAATTATAAATAGGGATAAGTGGCACTGTGTTAGAGGAGGGTAAACTAAGTGGCACTGTGTTAGAAAGGAGGTAAGCTAAGTGGCTGTGTTAGGAGGAGTAAGCTAAGTGGCACTGTGTTAGGGAGGAGTAAACTAATTGGCGGCACTGTGTTGAGGAAGATGGCTAAGTGGCTGTGTAGAGGAGGGTAATCTAAGTGGCACTGTGTTAGGGGAGGGTAAATTAAGTGGCACTGGTAGAGGAAGGTAAACTAAGTGGCACTGTTAGAGGAGGGTAAACTAAGTGGCACTGTGTTAGAGGAGGGTAAACTAAGTGGCACTGTGTTAGGGGAGGGTAAACTAAGTGGCACTGTGTTGGGGAGGGTAAACTAAGTGGCACTGGTAGAGGAAGGTAAACTAAGTGGCACTGGTAGAGGAGAGTAAACTAAGTGGCACTGTTAGATGAGACTAAACCAAGTGGCACTGTGTTAGATGAGAGTAAACTAAGTGGCACTGTTAGATGAGACTCAACCAAGTGGCACTGAGGTAGGACACAAGGTTAGGTAAAGGTAAGCAGATCATTAAGGCCAGGTAAGAACACATTCCACACCTGTTGTCCACAAACATTTACCTCATCCAGTATTCTCTTTGCCAGGTGTGTCGTTGTTACTCCAGGCTGGCGTTAGTGTCATATATGCCGCGCGTGACTGATGATAGTGAAACCTTCCGTCTGGCGATCGTCCGTCTGGCGATCGTTTGTGTGTGTGTGTGTTTTATTCTCCTCATCCTCGTTTGTGTGTTAGATATTATGATGTAGTTAAGTTAGGTACTAGGGTTAGGTTGGGTTGGGTTAGGTTGGGTTGGGTTAGGTTAGGTTAGGTTAAGCTAGGTATTAAGGTTAGGTTATGTTCTGTTACGCATTGTAGTCTGTTATCCACTACTGTTATCCACGAAGCTCTACACTATGTTATGCATGGCCACAGGTGACGGTAAATTACACCGTCATCACCATAGCGGAGTCACGCCAGGCTGGACAACCCCCCATTGAGGCCCTCACCACCCCGTCCCACTGTCATCTTGAGTCACTTTCCTGAGATTAATATTTACCGTGAGTGATGGTATGACAATGACAGTTGCTTGTTCTTTGTTGGAGATGGAATGGGTCCTTTTGAATGGGGAGTGAGTCATTTTGGTGGGGGATTGAGTCCTTTTGATGGGGAATGGGTTCGTTTGGTGGGGGATTGAGTCCTTTTGATGGGGAATGGGTTCATTTGGTGGGGGAGGGAGTCCTTTTGGTGGGGGATTGAGTCCTTTTGATGGGGAATGGGTTCGTTTGGTGGGGGAGGGAGTCCTTTTGGTGGGGAATGGGTCCTTTGGTGGGGATATTCATTTGGTCGAGATAGAGAACTCCTTTGATGGAGACGGAGAAGTCCTTTGGTAGATACAGGTTATTTATAAGTCCTTGATGGAGATAGGATATGCCCTTCACACCTCATCGTCACCACATACTTGAGGGTCACCTTATTAACGTCCTTCAGAGATCCTGTTCCTGCATCATTATGGACGGCAGCACTGTGACGCGTCTAATGACCTTCCTGGTGGGGGTGGTGTTGGGGGAGGTGGTAGGGGTGATGGTGGAGGGGGTGGGGGTGGTGGGGGGTAATGGTGGAGGGGGTGGGGGTGATGGTGGTGGGCGTGATGGTGGTGGGCGGGGAGATATGATCACTCGAGTTGACAGTCACGCCCCGGGGTCTCTTCCGTCACTCTTAAGATCGGAAGTCCTCGCTCTGAATCCTTGAGTACGATGAATTAGTCCCTTGAGTACGATGATTTAGCCTTGAGTACCATTATTTAGTCTTGAGTATAATCACTTATCCCTAGAGTACGATAATTTGACACTGAATACGGTTTACTTAACCCCTCGAGTACGATTATTGAACCCCTATTTAAGATGGCTTGCCCCTTTGAGTACGATGCTTTAACTTTTTGAGGACGATGATTTAACACTAATGGGGTTAGGTTAGATTACGTTACTTTAGGTTAGGTTAGATTACGTTAGGTTAGGTTAGTTTACGTTACTTTAGGTTAGGTTAGATTACGTTACTTTAGGTTAGGTTAGATTACGTTACTTTAGGTTAGGTTAGATTACGTTACTTTAGGTTAGGTTAGATTATGTTACTTTAGGTTAGGTTAGATTACGTTACTTTAGGTTAGGTTAGATTACGTTACTTTAGGTTAGGTTAGATTACGTTACTTTAGGTTAGGTTAGATTACGTTACTTTAGGTTAGGTTAGATTACGTTACTTTAGGTTGCATTTGGTTGGGTTAGATTATATTAGTTTGGGTTAGGTTAGGTTATCATTGGGGGTGTTTAATCATTAGGTAAAATGAGCTGGGGTTCCTAATCATAAGATCCTTTATTTCTTATCACAGTGTTACATAAGAGAGAGGAAGAGTGGCGGTTCCAGCACAGTGCCTTGTAGTGCCGTGTGTAGCACAGTAGCCAAGGTTGATTGTACACTCTCTTGGTTGCCTATCTGTTATTTTATACATTAATACAAACTTTATTTACCATTTTATACAGTAGGTGTTTTATTTGTCTTGCTGTCCTTATAGAATATTTTAACACTGGTTTTAGGTCAGATTAGGATAGGTGAAGATCTGTAGTGGTCGGATGAAAGAGACTGTGTTAACATCTGGTGAATCCCGTATAGTTTGTTTATGAATGAATCAGCTGATGAGGGCGGTTGTAACCCGAGGACGATAGTGAGGGGCGGAGGTGGTATAGTGTGTCATCTATCCACCTCCTCTGCATCCTCCCCACCATTACATAGTAGTATGGTGTCGGGGTGTGGTGGTGTTATATTTTCACTGTACACTGTAAAGACAATATTCCTGTTATATATCTGGGTTTTGTACATAATTTATCATTTATTTACCTAATGGCCACTCCAACTAGAGGTGGCTAGGATGGGAGGAGGAGGAGGTCAGAGGGTTGTTTAGTTTCCTACCATTGTTGTTGGTAGTGTTATTAATTCATTTCAGTGGGACTTGGAGAGTTCAGTAGGCCACGTTCACTAGGCTTCTTCCTGTGGCCACGTTCACTAGGCTTCTTCCTATGGCCACGTTCAGTAGGCCTCTTCCTGTGGCCACGTTCAGTAGGTCTCTTTTCTGGCCACGTTCACTAGGCTTCTTCCTGTGGCCACGTTCACTAGGCTTCTTCCTATGGCCACGTTCAGTAGGCCTCTTGAGTAAGTGACCAGGTGACCACGGTCAGCTTATTACCTAGTCAGAACACATCTTGGTTGGTGTGAGTGTGACAGTTAGTAAGGTCACCACTAAACCTGTACAAGTACCTGTGTGTGTGAGGCTGATTGTACGGTACCTACACCAGGCAGTCACTAGTGGATCCCTAGCCCCGTGTTAAGTGGCTGTGTAGGGTAACTAACTGCCACGCTATGCTACTGTACATCACCCCAGGGGCCTAAAGCTGTCCGTGGCGCCTGCTGCCCTGTGTAGGTGGTCCAGCAAATATCGGGTCAAGCATAGATGTTGGTGTAAAGTAGATTTGTAAGTGGCAAGTATAGGTACAGGTGTAGGTATAAAGTACAGGTGTAGATATAGACAGGTGTAGATATAAAGCAGGTGTAGATATAAAGTACAGGTGTAGGTGTAAAGTACAGGTGTAGGTATAAAGTACAGGTGTAGGTATAAAGTACAGGTGTAGATATAGACAGGTGTGTATAAAGCAGGTGTAGGTATAAAGACAGGTGTAGGTATAAAGTACAGGTGTGGTGTAAAGTACAGGTGTAGGTATAAAGTACAGGTGTAGATATAAAGTACAGGTGTAGATATAAAGTACAGGTGTAGTATAAAGTACAGGTGTAGGTGTAAAGTACAGGTGAGGTATAAAGTACAGGTGTAGGTGTAAAGTACAGGTGTAGGTATAGAAGTGTTAAGTATAGGTACAGGTGTAGGTATAAAGTACAGGTGTAGGTGTAAAGTACAGGTGTAGGTATAAAGTACAGGTGTAGGTGTAAAGTACAGGTGTAGATATAAAGTACAGGTGTAGGTGTAAAGAACAGGTGTAGGTATAAAGTACAGGTGTTGATATACAGTACAGGTGTAGATATAAAGTGAAGGTGTAGGTATAAAGTACAGGTGTAGGTATAAAGTACAGGTGTAGGTATAAAGTACAGGTGTAGGTATAAAGTACAGGTGTAGGTATAAAGTACAGGTGTAGGTATAAAGTACAGGTGACGTTAATTGGCTTAACACACTGTACTAGCCAACAGACCTGAACAGTACGTGACCTTAAGATATTTGTTACTTAACCAGGTAACTCTACTACCTACCTGGCCTACCTACCTGGCTTTACCTACCGGCCTCCCTGTAGTGTGTAGTCCCGGTAAAACACACAAACACACACGCACATACATACCGGAAGTTATGGTGTGTGTATGTGTAAATGACGAGGTATTGAGGAGTCGTGGCTTTACCAAACTCTCCCCCTCCTCTCCTCCCCTCCCCCCTCCCCTCTCCCCTCCCCATTACCACTACCACCACTACTACTACCACCATCATTATTATTATTACTACCACCATTACCAGTCTACCATCACCACTGCCACTACCATCACCACTGCCACTAGCATCAACACCACAACTACCACCATTGTCACCACTATCACCGTGAACAATCGTTACCCGTATCACTTTACTTAAAATCCCCGAGAGTTACTTAAAATACCCGAGTTACTTAAAATATTATACAACTTCTCAACATTGGAAAGTTGTCGCAAAATGTGGCCCAAAATGTTATCGCGGACTTCATTCTTAACCAAAGTTTTGCTATTTTCCACGAGGGAGAAAAGTTCCATTTACTTACAGCTTGTGGACGGCCATCACTTGCCTTCCTTCTTCCAAATATCTACAAGAGAATTTTACAAACTTTTGAATCTTATTTTTGTAAACTTTGTAAACTTTTCTTCCATTTGTTTGAGGATTATCAGTTGTATTTCTTTTATTAACATGTTTGCCAGTTATTGTGAAATATTATCAGGTGGTCATAGATAAAATGCTTAAAGTAATAAATAATGATAATAATAATAATAATAATAGTAATGATCTCAGTATTATTATTATTACTACGATATTAATGGGTGAGTAATAATATAAATAATAATAATGAAAATAGTAATAGTGACAATAATAATAACGGTAATAAAATAATAATAATAGTAATAATAAAAATAGTAATTGATAATAAAAAAATAGTAATAGTGACAATAAAAAATAGACTAATAATGATAATGAAAAAAAAGTGACAATAAAAATAATAAAAAAATAGTACAGGTAATGATAATAATAATAATAATAATAATAATAATAATAAAAATTAGTAATAGTAATAATATAGATAATAAAAAATAGTAATCGTGATAATAATAATAATAATAATAAAAATAGTAATAGTAATAATAAAAATAATAAAAATAGTACTCGTTACAGATAAACCAAATTATTACCTGAGGTCGTATTCCCTTGAGCTCAGACACTCCTAAAGCGCCTCACACCTGCACCTGTCGGGGTGAGAAAGGGGGAGTGAGAGACACCTGTGTACCTCCTGGCATGTGAAACCCCCTTATAACGGACTGTGTTTGAGAGAGTAGTCCGTTATATCCAGGCATTTGCTTTGTCTGAGGGATGCATTAATAATAGAACAGAGGGGGGTGGCAAGTTCGACTGCAAACTCCTTGTATATTTTGATTGGGAGGTCAATTCACTGTATACCGGATAGTGTGTTAATCAGTTGGGAAATAAAATTAAGGTTTTTGAAGATTGAACATCCAAGCAGCTTCACCTGAAGATTAGACACCCCTAATGCTACTGCTGTTACCTTGGGGGTGGGGAGTGGTTAATCTTCAGGTGAAATAAGCTGGGGTGTCGAATCTTCAGGTGAAATAAGCTTGGATGTCTAATTTTCAGGTGATTTCAAGAGTTATTATATCAGAATATTTTGTTCAATATTTAGTAATTTAATTTAACCTTGTGTAACTTTTTAAGGTATGTGTGACCCATGTTGGTAGGGTGTGTGTGTGTGTGTGTGTGTGTGTGTGTAATAATTAATAATAATAATTAACGGTTTATTGAAAAAGTTCTGCGGCGAAGGCTGAAAATATACATTGGACATAAATGACTTATTACATACATTGGCGGTTTAACAAAAGCCTTCATTAGAGAAAGGTGAAGGAACATACAGTGAACATACAGATTAATGTAGGTGTTGAACAGCAAACACGTAGTGTAGTAACTCCCTCCCAGATGGTGTTAGGAGGGACCTCACGTGGTGTAGTAGTTCCCTCACAGATGGTGTTGTGAGGGGCCTCACGTGGTGTAGTAACCTCACAGATGGTGTTATGAGGGGCCTCACGTGGTGTAGTAATTCCCTCACCGATGGTGTTATGCGGGCCTCACGTGGTGTAGTAATTCCCTCACAGATGGTGTTATGAGGGGCCTCACGTGGTGTAGTAATTCCCTCACAGATGGTGTTATGAGGGGCCTCACGTGGTGTAGTAATTCCCTCACAGATGGTATTATGAGGGGCCTCACGTGGTGTAGTAATTCCCTCAAAGATGGTGTTATGAGGGGCCTCACGTGGTGTAGTAGTTCCCTCACAGACGGTGTTCTATGAGTGAGGTGTGGTCCCAGGCCTTCCTATCGTAGACGGATTAACACTTCGCTGGTTGTAGGGTCGGGCCGTTATCACTGGGTACCTGGGACCTCACTGTGTGAAGGTCAACTTGGGTACCACTGTTACTGTTGAGTTGTTCTCACCGACTTAAGCACTGTTCACCACTGTTCACCTCTGTTTAACACTGGTTCCATTCCTTTCCTAAATGAAATAGTAACTTCTGGCGTGAACTTGTTGATATTCCGGTGGGGAGGAGGGTTCAGGGGAGGGAGTTGGTATGGGCCAACTTAACAGTTGACCTGGCTGCTCCGAGAGGAGCGCCAGGTACGTCTTGACCCTTCGGTGGTCAAGTGTGTGTGTGTGTGTGTGTGTGTGTGTGTGTGTGTGTGTGTGTGTGTGTGTGTGTTTTGATCCACCAGATGTGAGGCTTACGACCTGCTTGATATAGGATGACCAAGAAACGCATTGGTATGGGATTTCAATGACTTACCGTTACATTAAATCACTCGAATGTTAGAAACTTTTATATGGACGCGTGTAGTTTAGTATTTACGTCATAGTTTAGTATTTACGTCATAGTTTAGTATTTACGTCATAGTTTAGTATTTACGTCATAGTTTAGTATTTACGTCATGGTTTAGTATTTACGTCATAGTTTAGTATTTACGTCATAGTTTAGTATTTACGTCATGGTTTAGTATTTACGTCATAGTTTAGTATTTACGTCATAGTTTAGTATTTACGTCATAGTTTAGTATTTATGTCATAGTTTAGTATTTACGTCATAGTTTAGTATTTACGTCATAGTTTAGTATTTACGTCATAGCTTAGTATTTACGTCATAGCTTAGTATTTTCGTCACAGCTTAGTATTTACGTCTTAAAGTTCGATGATCAGAGCCGTCCCAAGAAGAGGGGGAGGGGGGGTGAGGAGCCTGGGGTAAGTAAGTCAGTATTGCAACGTAAAATATGGAGAAGAAAAAAATGCCAGAGATCTGCGACTCCCTAGACCGTATGTGATTAACTATTCAAAAAGTTATGAAATACACGAGAAATTACACGAGAAATACACCCCCCCCAAAAAATAATTAAGAACTGGTGATATTATTGCATGCATATACACGATTTATATTGATTTGTAGCATAAAACTTTAAATAAATGACATAAAAAATTTCGTGGTAAAGTAAGAATGAAACAACTGAAGGACCTGAAGGGGTAAGGGAGGGAGGAGGGGGGGGGGTACTCCACAGCTGCTATGTGTTTAGAACCGATCACCAATGTTCCTTTGTTTAATTCGAGTCATTGTAACATACGTGTATTTAACCAGGAGACCGCCACCCCCTCCCCCCCTCCCCTCCCCTCCCTCGGGACGGCTCTGACATTGATGTAAACCTTTGCTCGAGTATTGTACGATGATTTAAGCTCCTTGAAGTACTATTCCGTCGTACTCAGTATATTGGGGTATATGGAGTCACAAAGAGTTGAGATGTTGTACTCAAGGGTTATGATGTCTGACTTGGTGTGCTAATTCGTCGTACTCAAGGGATTGGAATCGTACTCAGGGTGTTGGCATCGTACTCAAGGGGTAAAAAAAATCAACTTTGACCAACCAATACCATCACTATAGAACATGACTGCCAGATATATACAATACGAATGACCTTAAATCATGACCTTTGATACACACACACACATATCTGTCTAATTCCCAACTCTCATTACTGCATTAGAGAAAAACGAAAGACAGAGAGAATGAGAGAGAGAGAGTTAATTAATCTACAGACATGGTCAAGCGGTGATCTCGTGAGTACCGTGACGTGTGTGGCAGCAGCGAATGACACTGGATCATCCTGGATTCCTGTTATTCAATTAATACCAAGAGCCACTTAAATGTTGGGTGCTCACTAGCCACTCAAATGTTGGGGTGGTTACTCTAGCCACTCAAATGTGGGGTGGTCACTCACTAGCCACTCAAATGTTGGGTGGTTACTCACTAGCCACTCAAATGTTGGGTGGTTCTCACTAACTCAAATGTTGGGGTTCTCACTAGCCACTCAAATGTTGGGTTTCTTAACCTCTGTGTGGTCACTCACTGTCACTCAAATGTTGGGTGGTCACTCTGTACTCAAATGTTGGGGTGGTCACTCCACTAGCCACTCAAATGTTGGGGTGGTCACTCATAATCACTCAAATGAGGTGGTCACTCACTAGCCACTCAAATGTTGGGGTGGTATCACTAGTCACTCAAATGTTGGGGTGCTCACTAGTCACTCAAATGTTGGGTGGTTGCTCACTAGCCACTCAAATGTTGGGGTGGTCACTCACTAGCCACTCAAATGCTGTGGTCACTCGTCAGCAGATGTGTATTATCGGTGTACAGTATGTGTTGTGTGTGTGTGTTGGGTGGATGAGCCTGATTGGTCGAGATAAGGCAACAAGGCCTGGATTCCACCAATGACAGCTCGAGATGGTGTTGGCTGATGAATAAGCTGTCATCATCATTATCTCTCTCTCTCTCTCCTCTTTCTTCTCTCACTTAACTAACCTAACCACTCACCATATATACATAATTATTAAATTTTAGTTAATCAATAATTGTATTTATTTATTGCGTGTTTGAAACATTTTTAGTAGTAGATATAGTGGTGGTGTAGTAGTAGTAGTAGTAGTAGTAGTAGTAGTAGTAGTAATATCATCGTTTGTTATTATTATTATCGTTTTTGTATTAGTTATTATTATTGTTGTTGTTGTTATCATCATCATTATCATCACCACAAAACTAAAAACAGAAAAAAAATCACCGTAAAAAAAATCCAAAAGCATATAAATTCTAGATAAACAAACCGATAATATAAGAGAGGGAAAAAAGTCCTACAGATATAATGATAGGAGGAAAATAAGCAAGAGAGGTGAGTAATTAGAGAGTTAATGAGGCTGTTTGATTATGACTCCAATTACCTCATTATGTTGGGCTTAAGAGCTGTTAGGTGTTTTGGTGTCAGCGGTGAGGGTTGTAGTGGGTTGGGTGAGGGCTTGTGGGGCTGCTGGGTTAGGGCTAGTAAGGGCTGCTCGGTGAGGGCTAGTAAGGGCTACTGGGTGAGGCTAGTGAGGCTGCTCGGTGGGGGCTAGTGAGGCTACTGGGTGAGGCCAAGTAAGGGCTGCTGGGTTAGGACTAGTGGGGCTGCTGGGTGAGGGCTAGTAAGGGCTACTAGGTGAGGGCAGTAAGGGCTGCTGGGTTGGGACTAGTAAGGCTACTAGGTGAGGGCCAGTAAGGCTGCTGGGTGAGGGCTAGTGAGGGCTGCTGGGTGAGGCTAAGGGCTGCTGGGTAGGGGCTAGTAGGGGCTGCTGGGTGAGGGCTAGTAGGCTGCTGGGGGCCAGTGGGGCTGCTGGGTTAGGACTAGTAAGGCTACTGGGTGGGGCCAGTAGGGCTGCTGGTTAGGACTAAATGAGGCTGCTGGGTGAGGCTAGTAGGGCTACTAGGTGAGGGCCAGTAAGGGGCTGCTGGTTTAGGACTAGTAAAGGCTACTGGGTGAGGGCCAGTAGGGCTGTTGGGTTAGGACTAGTGGGGCTGCTGGGTGAGGGCTAAGTAGGGCTGCTGGGTGAGGGCCTAGTAAGGGCTACTGGGTGAGGGACGATTAGGGCTGCTGGGTGAGGGCCAGTAAAGGCTGCTGGGTTAGGACTAGTAAGGGGCTGCTGGGTGAGGGCTACTAGGTGAGGGCCAGGGTGGGGCTGTGGGTGAGGCCAGTAAGGGCTGCTGGGTTAGGACTAGTAAGGCTACTAGGTGAGCCAGTGGGGCTGTTGGGTGAGGGCTAGTAAGGGCTGCTGGGTGAGGGCTAGTGGGGCTGCTGGGTGAGGGCTGTGGGGGCTGCTGGGTGAGGGCTAGTGGGGCTGCTGGGTGGGGGGCTGAAGGGCTGCTGGGTGGGGGCTAATAGGGCTGCTGGGGGCTAATGGAGCTGCTGGGTGAGGCCAGTGGGGCTGCTGGGTTAGGACTAAATGGGGCTACTAGGTGAGGACGTGGGGCTGCTGGGTTTGGACTAGTGGGGCTGCTGGGTGAGGGGCTGTGTGGGGCTACTGGGTGAGGGGCCAGTGGGCTGCTGGGTTGGGACTAGTAGAGGCTACTAGGTGAGGGCCAGTAGGGCTGTTGGGTTAGGACTAGTAAGGCCTGGGTGGGGGCTGTAGGGGCTGTGGGTGAGGGCAGTAAGGCTGCTGGGTTAGGACTAGTAAGAGGCTGCTGGGTGAGGCTACTAGGTGAGGTGGGGGCTGCTGGGTGGGGGCCAGATGGGGGCTGCTGGGTTGGGACAGTAAGAGGGGCTGCTGGGTGAGGGCTGCTGGGTGAGGGGAGCCAGTGGGGCTGCTGGGTGAGGGGCTAGTAAGGCTGCTGGGTGAGGGCAGTAAGGCTACTAGGTGGGGAGTGGGCTGCTGGGTTGGGACTAGTAGGGCGGTTAGGACTAGTAAGGGCTGCTGGGTGAGGGCTAGTAAGGGCTCTGGGTGAGGGCCAGTGGGGCTGCTGGGTGAGGGGCTATGGGAGGGCTGCTGGTTGGACTGTGGGCTGCTGGGTGAGGCTAGTAGGGCTCTGGGGAGAGGGCTCTGGGTGAGGCCAGTGGGGCTGTGGGTGAGGGCATAGGGCTACTAGGTGAGGGCCAGTAAGGGCTGCTGGGTGAGGGCTAGTAAGGGGAGCTATGTGGGACTAGTGAGGGCTGCTCCGTGACTCCCTCGCACTAGCTGTCGCATAAACAGCTTGGGCGTCTGCAGAATTCCCGCAGTAGAGAGAGAGAGAGAGAGAGAGAGACATTTTGTGAACTTCAATCAACTATCTGTGTATGTATGTGTGTGTGTTCATTTACTTATCTATCCACCTTCCATCCATCCATTTATCTCTCCATTGATCCATCCACGATCCATCCTTCCACTACCCCATTTTATAACCTATTCACTTCCACCCTTCCACCTTTATATCCACCACCGTCACTCTTTCCACCGATCCACCCTACCACCTATAGCTGTATCTTTGGAGGAAGGTGGATGATGATGGTGGAGGGTGGAGGAGGTGGATGATCTGGTGGTGGAAGGGATGGTAGTGGTGTGTGGAGAGGGAAGGTGGATGATGGGAGTGGTGGAAGGAAGATGGATGATGGTGGTAGTGGAGGAGGAAGGTGGATGATGGTGGAGAGTGGAGGAGGATGGTAGTGGTGTGGTGGAGGAGGAAGGTGGATGATGGTGGTGGGTGGAGGAGGAAGATGGATGATGGTGGTAAAGTGGAGGAGGGATGGTGGTGGGGTGGAGGAAGGTGGATGATGGTGGAGTGGTGGAGAAGATGGATGATGGTGGAGTGGTGGAGGAAGATGGATGATGGTGGAGTGGTGGGGAGAAGATGGATGATGGTGGTGTAGTGGAGGAGAAGGTGGATGATGGTGGAGTAGTGGAGGAGGAGGGGGATGGTGGTGGTGGAGTGGAGGAGGAAGGTGGATGATGGTGGTGGAGTGGAGGAGGAAGATGGATGATGGTGGTAGTGGAGGAGGATGGTAGTGGTGTGAGTGGAGAGGTGGATGATGGGAGTGGTGGAGGAAGATGGATGATGGTGGAGTGGTGGAGAAGATGGATGATGGTGGTATAGTGGAGGGTGGATGATGGTGGGTAGGTGGGGAAGATGGATGATGGTGGGTGGAGGGAAGATGGATGATGGTGGTATAGTGGAGGAGGGGTGGATGATGGTGGAGTGGTGGGAAGATGGATGATGGTGGAGTGGTGGAGGAAGATGGATGATGGTGGTATAGTGGAGGAGGAAGGTGGATGATGGTGGAGTGTGGAGAGGATGGTAGTGGTGTAGTGGAGGAGGAGGTGGATGATGGTGTGAGTGGTGGAGGAAGATGGATGATGGTGGTATAGTGGGAGGTTGTGTAGTGGAGGAGGGAAGGTGGATGATGGTGGAGTGGTGGAGGAAGATGGATGATGGTGGTGTAGTGGAGGAGGAAGGTGGATGATGGTGGGTGGTGGAGGAGATGGATGATGGTGGTATAGTGGAGGAAGGTGGATGGTGGTGGTGGGTGGAGGAGAGGTGGATGATGGTGGGTGGAGGGATGTGTGGTGTAGTGGAGGAGGAAGGTGGATGATGGTGGAGTGGTGGAGGAAGATGGATGATGGTGGAGTAGTGGAGGAGGATGGTAGTGGTGTAGTGGAGGAGGAAGATGGATGATGGTGGTATAGTGGAGGAGGAAGATGGATGATGGTGAGGTGGTGGAGAAGATGGATGATGGTGTAGTGGAGAGGGAAGATGGGTGATGGTGGAGTAGTGGAGGAAGATGGATGATGGTGGGTGGTGGAGGAAGATGGATGATGGTGGTATAGTGGAGGAGGAAGGTGGATGATGGTGGTGGTGTTAGAGTCACGGTGGATAAGGTGGAGGTGTTCTGGCGTGTTTGGCTGAAGTTGAAGGTCTGGGATCGATCCTCTGCTGGGCACGTGGCCGAAGAGAGAGAGAGAGAGAAGTGGAAATGGGAAAGATGAGAGAGAGTGTTGAGGTATAGAGAGAAAGAGCAGGGGCTGATCCAGGAAAAGTGGATGGGGGGTCTTAAGTAATTGTGGATGGAACATGGCCAGTGTGACACCAATGGTATTTGGGAGGGGTGGGGAGGTCATTTTGAGAGCCATGTCAATCCCCCATCACCATCCCCTCCCTCACCATCCCCTCCCCTCACCATGTAAATCCATCACCCTGTACACACCCTTAATGTACATCCACCACTGTACACATCCCAACAACACACGCAAGTACACAATCCATCAACCAGTGTACACCCCTTCCATCCACAGTGTGCTTGCTGTCAGCCATATTGTTGCTGAGTGGCGTTCCTTAATGGAGATGGTGCTGAGAGAGAGATTGAGGTTTGAATTTCGCCAAGGGCATCAAGTCGATGGTCTTAGTCCATGTCGAGGTAGTGACTGATGTGAGCATATGCAAAATAGTGTCTAGGGAGGCGAGGTGAGGGAGAAGGAGGGGGTGGGGGGTGGAGATGAGGGAGATGGGGGTGAGGGGAGGGTAGGGAGATGAAATGATGTGAGATAAGGAAGGGTTAACCCTATACTTGAGTCATCGTATTCAGGAGTAACTTATCGTACTCAGAGGATCAACTTATCGTACTCAGAGGATCAACTTATCGTACTCAGAGGATCAACTTATCGTACTCAGAGGATTAACTTATCGTACTCAAGAGGATTAACTTATCGTACTCAGAGGATTAACTTATCGTATTCAGAGGATTAACTTATCGTACTCAAGAGGATTAACTTATCGTACTCAGAGGATTAACTTATCGTACTCAGAGGATTAACTTATCGTACTCAGAGGATTAACTTATCGTACTCAGAGGATTAACTTATCGTACTTGCAAGATAAACTTATCGTATCGTACTCATAGGATTAACGTATTGTGCTTGAAAACCCAATCTTACAATAGCACAAGAGGGGAGCATCCACCCTGTACTGGGGAGGGGGGGGGGTGTGGGGAGGATTGGGGTGAGACTCTAGGTGGGGTGTTGGGGACTCTAGGTGGGGGAGAGGAGTGTGTGTGTCAGCAGGTGTAGTTCCGTGACGTGTGGGTGTAGGGTGTGCACGGTACGGTCAGGTTTCTTTGGTGAAGTCTTACAGTATGTCACCTGGGTAATAGGCTTTGTTGACGTCGTTTTGGGGTTCATTTTGTCTACGTCTGTTTGGGTTCGTTTTGTTTGTTGTTTACCTCTGTGTTCCTCTCTCTGGATCCATTTTGTCTACGTCTGTTTGGGTTCATTTTGTTTACCTCTCTGTTCCTTCTCTGTTGGATTTGTTTGGTGTTTGTTTACATTTGCTTCTTCAGCTGCGATTCCCTCACTTCCTCAGCTCTCTCTCTCTCTCTCTCTCTCTCTCTCTCTCTCTCTCTCTCTCTCTCATTATTTCATTCCCAAGACTTAGCCTAACCTAACCACCCAAGATAGTGTTAGCGTGTTTAATCGTGTTTAATCATCAGGTGAAATAAACATTTTTATCTAATCTGCAGGTAACCCAATAAACGTACCTGGTAATTGATACTCCGGACCAGGTGTGATCTTACCTGAGTAAATTAAACACGCTCAGGTGCCGTCGTCAACCTGATTCAACTGTGGTGGAGGCTGTCGTGTACTGTTGCCTCGGATGTGTGTTTTTTCAGGGTCTGGTAGGACAGGTTTCGTGTGTGTGTGTGTGTGTGTGTGTGTGTGTGTGTGTGTGTGTGTGTGTGTGTGTGTGTGTGTGTGTGTGCGTGTGTGTGTGTGTGTGTGAGTCATTAGGATACTTTATATATTAGTGGCTGATGTGGTAGTTGTGGTAGTAGTGGTTGATGTAATTGTGGTTGTTGTTGTTGTGATTGTAGTGGTAATTGATGTAATTTGTGGTTGGTGGTTGTTGTTTGTGATGGTAGTTGTGGTAGTAGTAATTGATGTAATTGTGGTGGTAGTTGTTGTTGTGATTGTAGTGGTAGTAGTAGTTGATGTAATTGTGGTAGTATGAGTTATTATAATTGTGGTGGTAGTAGTAGTAGTAGTTGTTGTGATTGTGGTAGTTGTTGTTGTTGTTAAAGATGGTTAAGTCTATCCTCACGTTTAGTATGAAGTAAGGACAGTGGTGGTGGTGGTGGTTGATTGGACTCATATCATCCTTAATTGAACCAAATATTTTTTTTTTTTTTTTTTTTTTTTTTTTTTTTTTTTTTTTTTTTTTTTTTTTTTTTTTTTTTTTTTTTTTTTTTTTTTTTTTTTTTTTTTTTTTTTTTTTTTTTTTTTTTTTTTTTTTTTTTTTTTTTTTTTTTTTTTTTTTTTTTTTTTTTTTTTTTTTTTTTTTTTTTTTTTTTTTTTTTTTTTTTTTTTTTTTTTTTTTTTTTTTTTTTTTTTTTTTTTTTTTTTTTTTTTTTTTTTTTTTTTTTTTTTTTTTTTTTTTTTTTTTTTTTTTTTTTTTTTTTTTTTTTTTTTTTTTTTTTTTTTTTTTTTTTTTTTTTTTTTTTTTTTTTTTTTTTTTTTTTTTTTTTTTTTTTTTTTTTTTTTTTTTTTTTTTTTTTTTTTTTTTTTTTTTTTTTTTTTTTTTTTTCATAAACTTTGTATGTGCACTGTACTAAACACCAAGAAAATGTGTCTGGCAATAATTTAATAGCCAGATATATATCATTTACTGCTTCAACACTACAAGAAGTTGAAAATATACACTACATTGTAAACATTAGGTGTTGACACAGGTGTTCTTATATATAAATAATGTAACGCACTCACTCACTCACGGACCAACACACTCACTCACTCACTCATTCACTCACACATTGCAACTTATATGTTTTTTGTCGTTATTTTCTTAAGGTCAATATACAATGTTTTAACAGGTGGGTGCATCAGTCTTGTGGCTTACTTTCCCCGCTCTATTCTGGTCTTAAATAAACTCTCCAGTCAAAACAGGAAGGGAGAGTGAACTAATGGGTTTCGTTTAGCTTCTAATAATTTGTTTGTTTGTACGTAATGTTGTTGTTAGTGTTTTTGTAATAAATTGCTGTTGGTGTTGTTACGTAATGTGTTTATAATGTTACATAATGTGTTTATAATGTTAAGTAATGTTGTTGTTTGCTTGGTTTTGAATTGTAGCCGAAAAAAATTTATAAATGTTTAGAAAAAAAAAGTACGTCGTTAGTCCTCACATAGACACAAATCATCACCATCATAAATACTGTAATTATTAATAAACGTGAGGAAGAAAATGTCCTATATATCTATTACCAGTAAACACACACAAACCCGAGTGTTGTGGCGGGAAGAGTGGAAGGTGCGCGCGCAGCTTGTGGTCATCAGGCAGACACGGTAAAACACTTTTTTTTATGGTTTTCCCTTGCCAGTTTTCACAGTAATTATGGTACGTTGCATTTTGTAAGTTAATGTTGCGTGTAAATATGTCAGTGAACTACATAACCACGTCACAGATAAGGTAGAAGATGAGATAGTTTGATATTGGGTTCGCTGTAGTTGTCATTTTTATCAGTTAAACAATGGATTGATAAGCTGGCGTCGCGTTGGTCTGTGTTGTGGCTGACATTCTGTAACATTTCCCCCAGGAAGGTCAAGACCACAGCTGACATTTATGGATGATTGGTGGCGTGGTTGGGTGGTAGCAATAGATGGACGCTGTCGTGGTAAGGCCTGGTGTAATGACAGCTACTTGGGAGAGATTTATATTAGACAGGTTTATCACAATGAATTTACAGTGACTACACACACACACACACACACACACTAAAAGCAGTACTCTACTTTCGAGATGAAATTTTAATGATCGTAAAAAAAAATCCGAGTTTTGTCCTTGACGTGTGTTATGTTGAGGACCAGGAAGTGTGTGGATGGCAGGGCAACACACCACGCCTGGATGCATACATACATACATACATACATACACACACACACATACATACATACATACATACATACATAATGGTTGCCCCTCGTGTAACGAGGTTGGCCGGCCCTAGGGCTACCTAGGCGTGAATGTGTTTAAGGTGTAGAAGCTGTCGCCAACACAACAACCACACCTTAAGTTAACGAATTGTATGACCCAGTGTCAAGGAATAGTCCGAGAAGACCGGACAACTAGCCAACTGCACTGGCTAACCATACCCCGGAACACGATCCACAAATCGATTAACATCCAGGTTCCCAATTACTGCTGGGTAGACAGAGGTAAATGGCGTAAAGAAACTTGCCCATAGTTTCACCCTGCCCGGGGATCGAAACCGGGCCCAATCACTTGCGAGCTCGTTAACTCAGGTTGTGGTTGCAGTGTTGGCGACAGCTTCTACACCTTAAATAAATTCACGCCTAGGTGGCCCTAGGGCCGGCCTCCTCGATCTCGAGGGGCATACATACATACACACACACATACACTTGGCCTGTATACAGAACAAGTGTGAATTAATCTGATACGATCGTGACAAATGACCTCAAGAGTAACGTTAACACAACACTGGGATGAACTTAATGCAGTGAACGGAAAAATAAACTTCATTGTGATATTGACTTGAGTTTTGAATAATTTACAAAATACCTTCGTAGTGTGTGTGTGTGTGTGTGTGTGTGTGTGTGTGTTTGTGTTTGTTTAATTGAATAATGGATGAGAACATTTGTCCTACGAATAATGAATGAAGTATCCCAGTATTTTGTCCAGTGAATTTACTTATTTATTTACTTCATGATTAACTGTTGTCTAGTGTAGAGTAAGACTTGTAAGGCTAAAAAAGACCCTGGCTAAGACTTATTATCGTACTTAAAAGATACTGGCACATAAATCTTTAAAGACTTAAGAGTGAACGATGCTTAAAGACTCTGACCATTAAAAACGCCTAAAATATTCAGCTTTAATATAGATTTTTCATGGGTTTTCGATTTGTCTCATTGGATATCGACTCAGGCAGGTCAATGCAGTAAAATCCTCTCTCTCTCTCTCTCTCCTCCTTCCTTCTCTCTTATCTTCTTTTCTCTTATTATTCCTCTCTTTATTGTTATCTATTCTCGTTACTATATGTTTTATTATGTGTCGTTCTGGCTGTTTTAATGGTGGATTACTTCAGGGTTAATATGTGTTAAATTGTTTAGCTGGACTCCCTGTAGAATGTCTAATAGTAATAGTACTGATAATAATAGTAATAATAATAGTACTGATAGTAATAATATTAATGATAATAATAATAATAAGTAGAAGAAGAAGAATGATAATGATAACTTGAACAAATATTTGAAATTATATCACAGCTTTAACGTCAACAAGATAAGATTCCCCGGACCGTGTTTACTTGGGATGGGTGGGGGTAACGTCACTGGAAATACCTGGGCATCAACAACAACACTAGCCTATGTACACCTGACAGTTCTGTAGGTATCAGGTATATATATTTATATGTATACAATTGACCTATTTATATACATTGAGGGAAATAATTATATGTGGATTATACCAGAACAGAAAAGTATTTGAATTTTAATAAAGGAAATAAAACGGGTTATTATTGAGTTGAAATGTGTGGGTTTTTTTTACGTTTACTATATATGAGTTATATGTTAATTAAAAATAGTGTTTCTCTAAATTATTCTCCACTTGATATTGTATTTTTTATGTGAGTAATGTATTAATTAAAAAAAATTATATATATATATATGTATTATTTATATGTATTCAAGGTGGGTGGTGTTTAATTGTCTCCCCTCTTCCCCCCCCACCCCTCATCCCACTCGCCTTCCCCCTCACCCGATCCCCTCCCCTCTGCCACCCTCCCAGCTGACGGCAATGTTTACAAATTTTGGCGGGAAATGTTTTACTGTTTGCCTCGGTGCTACAGATTGTCACTTTTACGCAGTCGAATTTATTGACTCATTTGCACATTATTTATTGTAGTGTTAATGGTGTATGAAAGATATGTACACACACACACATATGTATACACACATACATTCGTACATATACATACACACACACGAAAATAAACTAATATTAATAATTGTAAGAGAGAGAGAGGGGGGAGGGGAGGTGACTACAGTATATAGAGCAAGGGAGATAAAAAGAGAGATAGATAGGGGGAAGGGGAGGAGGAAGTGGGCGAGGTGGGTGGATGGCCTGACCTGATTTGTAAGTGCAATGACCCCCCGACCCCCCCTCCTCCCCCCCGGGCCACTGTACACTGGTGGTTATGGCTGCCACTTCCTCTGTGTGTGTGTGTGAGAGGGGGGGGGGGGGATATAACAGGACTACACCCTTCCTCACTTCCTATATTTCGTCATAAATAATAGTTAAAAGGATGCCAGGGGTCCACAGTCACTTAACCTAACCTATTGCTCACCTAACCTTACCTAACCTAACCTAACCTAACCAGATTGAGTACCATAACTTTAACCTAACCTATTGCTCACCTAACCTAACCTAACCTAACCTAACCTAACCAAACCACAGTGAAATGGTTTTACTGCCCCTTCAACCACGCCAAATTGAAATAGATGGTGTTGCTGCTGCCGCCCATCTGACCACGGCGCTCCTCGACGTGGTTCATTTCTAAGTAACAGTTTCCCAGAATTTAATAAAATGTTGAGGATATTTAAGGTTGTGTTCCGGTCCGTAATTGGAAAATGTAAATTAGATTTTTTTTTGTAAATTACTAAAAAAAATACAAATTAAAATCTGAAAATCTGACCACGAGTTTTAGAATTTCTTGGTCGTGTGTGTGTGTATGGCACGTTTGTGTGTGTGTGTGTGTCCGTGACGTATTTGTGTACGTGGTGTGTGTGTGTGTGTGTGAAACTTTTATTACATCTGGATCGTGAAATAAAAATAAAATTGCTAAATTATACAGCAGTTAATGTCAACTATTTTATTTAATGTTCGGCGAGGTCGTCATGAGAAATATAGCAACACACACACACGCGCGCGCACACACACACACACACACACACACACACACACACACACACACACACGTGATTATTGTGTATTATTATTATTATTATTATTATTATTATTATTATTATTATTACTACTACTACTACTACTACTACTACTACTACTACTATTACTACTACTACTACTACGAATATTATTAGGGAGAATAGTTATCCCCATTTCCCGCTAAATCCCCATCTCCTTCCTCTCCATTTCCCAATAAACCCCAATCCCAAGAGTGTTTACCATGACTGGGTTACTGGATGTGTTGGTTGAGTACGATGACAACCCCTAGAGTACGATAACTTAACCTAAACCCCTTGAGTACGATGAATTAACGCCTTGAGTACGATAACTTAACCCCTTCAGTAGGTTAATCTTAAGTTAATGTTAGGTTAACTTCAGGATGGTTAATGTTAAGGTGAGAATTATCTGGCAGGGGGAGAAGAGTGGGGAGGGAGGGAGGGAAGGAAGGGGAAGGAGGTGGAGGGTTAAGGGTCAGAAGGAAGGGGAGGGGTAGAGGGTTAAGGGTTAGAGTGGGGGAGGGAAGGGGAGGGTGAGAGAATTAAGGGTAAGAGGGAGGAATAGAAGGGAAGAGGAGGGAGGTGGAGGGTTAAGGATTAGAGTGAGGGAAGGGGGAGGGAGGGAGGGGGAGAGAGAGAGAGAGAAGTTCCCACGGTAATCACAGTGCTGGTAGACTCACGCACAAAGGTGAGTTCATGCGGCCGTTTGGTAGCGTTTACTGGGTGGGTGGCTTCACTCTGCCTAATACCGGTATCAGGTGTTGTCACTCTCACTCATATCGGGTCTTGTCACTCATTCACTTGTATCTATATCAACTCTTGTCACTCGCTGTCACTCATATTAGCTGTGAGTCGCCTGGTTGTATATCACCACCACCACCACACTACCACACCACCATCATTACCACAACAACAACACCACTACCACAACACCACACCACTACCACAACATCACAACCACACCACCACCACCACCACACCACCACCATCTTTACAACTACTCAGCCACACCAATAGGACCCATTCAGCATAAATACGGGTCACTCAGCCACACAATATGAAGGACTCCGCTCCACATACCCCAAGCGGGTGTCTCTGGGTGCCCTGGGAAAGAGGACCCAGTATTTTGAGATAGAAAAGAGGACCCAGTATTTTGAGATAGTGTTGGTAGTTGCTCAGCTTGAAGGTATTAATGTGAGGTAAATTATAGAGGTGAGGTAGGCGTCTCTCACCTTGTAGTAAGCACGGTGGGTGAACTGTAATTGTCCGTTGTTAAGTGATTGGATACTCAAGAAGGTCGTATTTATTTTAGTTTTCTCCAGTCTAACTTAACTTAATCTAACCTTAACCTATCCTGCACACACACACACACACACACACTCACTGGTTGCCCCTCATGTTCAAGGAAGGTCAGCCCTAGAGCCACCTAGTGTCGAGGAACAGTCCGAGAAGACCAGACACCTCGCCAACTGCACTGGCTAACCCTTACCTTGGAACACGATCCGCAAATCGATTAACATCCAGGTTCCCAATTTCAGCTGGGTAGACAGAGGCAAAGTGGCGTAAAGAAACTTGATCTCACACACACACACACACACACACACAAACACACACACACACATTCTCTGAGCAGCAGCAGGTGTGTGTGTGTACAAGTAGGCGGGATGTGTGTGTGTGTGTACATGCAGGTGGGCCTTAATGAGTGTTGATCACAGGTGGGCGTGAGAGAGTTATACATTAGTTACCTCCAGAGAGCCAAGCAAACGGTCTACCTTCCCTAATGAGCACAACTCACCTGGTGTTTTATTTTCACATTTTTTTTACAGTAGGAATTTATTTATTTTTTTCTGTTTTGAGCTCACATAATAGGGGAAATTTTGTCCAATAATGCTCACAAGACAAGGAAAATGATCTTATAATGTTCACAGAAAAGAAAATTTTGTCCTATAATGTTCACATAATAAGGAAAAATGTATCATAATGCTCACATAATAAGGAAAATTTTCTCAATGCTGACATAATAAGGAAAATTTTATCATAATGCTCACATAATAAGGAAAATTTTATCAGTGCTCACATAATAAGGAAAGTTTTATCATAATGCTCACATAATAAGGAAAATTTTATCATAATGCTCACATAATAAGGAAAATTTTATCATAATGCTCACATAATAAGGAAAATTTTATCAGTGCTCACATAATAAGGAAAGTTTTATCATAGTGCTCACATAATAAGGAAAATTTTCTCATAATGCTCACATAATAAGGAAAATTTTCTCATAATGCTCACAGGATAAGGAAAATTTTGTCTCTCAATGCTGACAGAAGAGGAAAAGTTTGTTGTAGTCTAAGCTCACATGACTGAAAATTGGTTGGATTGTTGCTTGACGTAGCATAGTAAAGTTAACTGGAGGAGAATATGCTGTACTATGTTTTGAGGTTGTGTTTGCTGGTGTTGTGTTTGCTGGTGTTGTGTTTGCTGGTGGTGTGTTTGCTGGTGGTGTGTTTGCTGGTGTTGTGTTTGCTGGTGTTGTGTTTGCTGGTGGTGTGTTTGTTGTTGTTGTGTTTGCTGGTGGTGTGTCGTATAAGGGTGTTGTGTTTTGCTGGTGTTGTGTTTGCTGGTGTTGTGTTTGCTGGTGTTGTGTTTGCTGGTGGTGTGTTTGCTGGTGTTGTGTTTGCTGGTGTTGTGTTTGCTGGTGTTGTGTTTGCTGTGGTTTAAGGTGCTTATGAAGAAGTGCTTATGATGGAGGTGATGAGGAAGTAGTGATGGTGGTGATAGTGATGATGGTGGTGGTGGTGTTGTTACCGGTGGAGATGGTGATGGTAAAATGGTGGTGAAGATGATAGTGTTTAAATACTTGAGGTTCACCAAGTATATGCCAGCGGGACGTGTGTGTTGGAGGAGTGAGTTACGAGTGTGTTGGAGGAGTGAGTTACGATGGTGTTGGAGGAGTGAGTTACGATGGTGTTGGAGGAGTGAGTTACGATGGTGTTGGAGGAGTGAGTTACGAGTGTGTTGGAGGAGTGAGTTACGATGGTGTTAGAGGAGTGAGTTACGAGTGTGTTGGAGGAGTGAGTTACGAGTGTGTTGGAGGAGTGAGTTACGATGGTGTTGGAGGAGTGAGTTGGCGCATGGTGTTGGAGGAGCAGAGCTACGATGGTAAGGTGGAGAAAGTGAGTTACGATGGTGTTTGAGGAGTGAGTTACGATGGTGTTGGAGGAGCGAGTTACGAGTAAGTTGGAGGAGTGAGTTACGAGTGTGTTGGAGGAGTGAGTTACGAGTGTGTTGGAGGAGTGAGTTACGGGTGTGTTGGAGGAGTGAGTTACGGGTGTGTTGGAGGAGTGAGTTACGAGTGTGTTGGAGGAGTGAGTTACGAGTGTGTTGGAGGAGTGAGTTACGAGTGTGTTGGAGGAGTGAGTTACGGGTGTGTTGGAGAAGTGAGTTACGAGTGTGTTGGAGGAGTGAGTTACAGGTGTGTAGTACAGGTAATTTTTTCACCTTCACCAGTCAAGGGGAGAATGGCGTCAAAATCATCATCATCATCATCATCATTATTGTTGTTGTTTTATCTGGTAGTGAGGGAACGGGAGAACGCTTCCAGGCATAAAACTCACTGGGTCATTTCACAGCTATTTTGACCACATCCACAGAATCCGAGGTGGGGTTCATTTAGGCGTTAAATAAGCCGCTCACGAACCCTCGACCCCGGATTCAGAAGGATTCGGATTTATATCGAATCTGAACCCACATCATGGCTCCTAATGAACCTTTTTGGTGGGTTCTTATCTCTCAGGTGTGGTTAGAACCTTTACTCGTGGTACTTATAAGTTCTTGGAATATGGGGAAAACCGACTTGAAGATGTTATTGCTGTTTGATGTGGGCGGAGGTGGTGGCTATACCGGATGAGTGGGCGTGACGAGTGTTTGTGGGCGTGCGGGAGGTGTGTAGTGAGGGTAGGCGGGTGATGTGAGAGGTATATGAGGGTAATTATCTAGTCGTGGGATGTTGACCCGGTGTTTGATGAGGTGGAGAGAGAGAGAGAGACGTTTGGGTGTTTAGATTTTCCACACACACAACCCAACCCACTCCAACCCGCTCTATTCCACTCCAACCCACTCCACTCCACCCACCAACCCACTCCAACCCACACCAACCCATTCCACCCACCAACCCACTCCACAACCAGGAACTGCTTATTCGCCCAGAAAATTACAGACTATAACAATGGTGCAGAAAGAAGCGGCAATTATGTGACTCGCCCATACTGACGTCAACACCCCTCTTTAAACTTACCTGGGGAAGACATGTTTACCTGTACTGAGGAACTGTGACGGGAATCTTGAGCTTAACTGAGGAAGATATGTTTACCTGTACTGAGGAACTGTGACGGGAATCTTAAGCTTAACTGAGGAACTGTGACGGGAATCTTAAGCTTAACTGAGGAAGATATGTTTACCTGTACTGAGGAACTGTGACGGGAATCTTAAGCTTAACTGAGGAACTGTGACGGGAATCTTAAGCTTAACTGAGGAACTGTGACGGGAATCTTAACTTTAATAAATAATTTTAGCTTTAGTTGTCAGTAATAAAGTATTATAGCTTGTTTTTTTTTATTACAGGTAAGTGCAGAGGACAAGTGTCGCCACAGGTGTGTGCTGTGCATACTAATTAAGGGTACAGGTAGGTGCTCTATGGTAGTGAAGTATGTGGCAATGTGTACAGGTGTGTGTGTGCGTGCGCGCGCGCGCGCACACACACACACACACACAGGTAAAACCCACATGCTGGCTTCTCCGTATCAACCTGACTTATATATTCTCTTCATTAAATATCTCTGTAGTCTCCTGTATTTTTTCTCTGTAGCCTCTGTATTATTTCTGTAGCCTCTGTATTATCTCTGTAGTCTCTTTAATTAATCTCTTTGTAATGTCTTGATGTAATTTTTTTTAAGTCTCCTGTGCACGCAACCGTTGTTATTGTGTGTAAGTTAATCTCTCTCTCTCTCCGTTTATTCCTCATCATCTTCCATCTCTGTTTATTACATTATTGACTCGTACTCCCTTTCTTCACCCCTTTCACTACCGCTCTCGCTTCCACCTTTCCTCTCACATTCTTTCTCATTTCCTCCTCTCCTTCCACCCTTCCCTCTCACTTTCTCCTCTCCTCCCAGCCTTCATCTAACCTCTTCCATCTCTCTCTTTCCATTTCTTCCTCTCACTTTCTCCTACCCTCACTCTCTATTTCTCCCTCCCTCTCACTTTCTCCTCCACTCTCAGCTTCACCACTTTCCTCTCCTTCGTCGCCTCCTGCAGTACTCCTTTATGGCTGACTGCTCACGTGTGTCCGTGTACCGTGAGAGGACACTGCCTCCTACACACACGCACTTCCCAGGCCCTTGCCACTTACCCCCGTATCCTGTCACTGACGCTTATCCACCTACTTCCCTGTGCCACTTATTTATGCCACCACCACTACTACCGCTTCCTTGTTTAGTTAATGGTTTTATAACACACAACTTTTGGCTTATGTCGAGTAGGAATTAGTATTACTTGAAGATTAGGCACCCCAGCTTATTTTACCTAATCATTAAACGCTCTAACCTAACCTAACCCAACCCAACCTACCCTAAACCCAACCTACCCCTCTTAGGTAGCGTTACGGTGTTTCATTATCCGGTGAAATAAGCTTTGAAGGGAGGGAACCATATCTCTGGATGGCACTCATGAATACTTGAATCACAGCA
Organism: Homarus americanus; assembly: GCF_018991925.1. Taxonomy (NCBI): domain Eukaryota; kingdom Metazoa; phylum Arthropoda; class Malacostraca; order Decapoda; family Nephropidae; genus Homarus; species Homarus americanus. Next base: position 939,228 of record NW_024712260.1, on the reverse strand, counting down.
TCAACATTGTTCTCGCGTTATGGCACACCTCGCTCGTCAACATGGGAGGACAATTTCGCTGTTTGTAATCTGTAATCAGTACTCTGTAATCTGTAAGGCCTGTAGCTGTTTGTAATCTGTAATCTGTAAGGCTTGTAGTGTGTGGTGAGGAATGATGAATTAGTATGCTGGTAGACTATCTCCCATTACCCCCTCGCTATGGTGACGCCAATTTTGACATTTGATTTGGTTAATAGACGATTTTATTCAGCTCAGAGGGGACCCATTTTTGTTCTGGTGAAGGAAATATTTATATGTCACGGTGCCATCTTTGGGTAGACTAGTGGTTTGGAGACTCGGTGCATTAGTTACAAGACTCGTTCCAGCAGTTCGGAGACTCGTTCCAGCAGTTAGAAGACTTTCCAGCATTTCGGAGGCTCGTTCCAGCAGTTCGAAGACTTTCCAGCATTTCGGAGGCTCGTTCCAGCAGTTCAGAGACTCGTTCCAGCAATTCAGAGACTCGTTCCAGCAATTTAGAGACTCTTTCCAGCAATTCAGAGACTCGTTCCATTAATTCAGAGACTTTCCAGCAATTCAGAGACTTTCCAGCAATTCAGAGACTTTCCAGCAATTCAGAGACTCTTTCCAGCAATTCAGAGACTCTTTCCAGCAATTCAGAGACTCGTTCCAGCAATTCAGAGACTCGTTCCATTAATTCAGAGACTCTTTCCAGCAATTCAGAGACTCGTTCCGGTAATTCAGAGACTCGTTCCAGCAATTCAGAGGCACGTTCCAGTAGTTCGGGGACTCAAGCGTGAATTGGGACCTGGATCGTGACAGCACCTCTCTCCTACCTCAGCACACCTGCCAGTAACGTCGTTGGGAACACCTCCGTAATCCCAACACTAAAACAGAACCCCTTGGTAATAGAAGCTTAGACGCTATTAAACCTACTCTTCTACACACCACACCCTCTTCGACACACCTACACACCACACCCTCTTCGACACACCTACACACCACACCCTCTTCTACACACCACACCCTCTTCTACACACCATTAATCTCTCTTCTACACACCACACCCCCTCTTCTACACACCACACCCTCTTCGACACACCCACACCACACCCCCACACACCCATACACCACACCCTCTCTACACACACCACACCCTCTTCTACTCACCACACTCCCTCTTTCTCTACTCACCACACCCCTCTTCTACACACCACACCCTCTTTCTACACACCACACCCTCTTTCTACATTAATTCACACCCTTTCTACACACCACACCTCTTCTACACACCACACCCCTTTCTACACACCACACCCCCTTCTACACACCACACCCTTTCTAACACACCACACCTCTCTTTCTACATTAATTCATAATCTCTTTTCTACATTAATTAATTCCCTTCTACACACACCACACCCTCTTCTACACACCACACCCTCTTTCTACACACCACACCTCTTCTACACACCACACCCTCTTCTGACACACCCACACACCACACCCTCTTCGACACACACCTACACACCACACCCTCTTCTGACGCACCCACACACCATTAACCCCTCTTCTCGACACACCCACACACCACACCCTCTGACGCACTCCACACACACCACACACCCTCTTCTGACACACCCACACACCCACACCCCTCTTTCTGACACCTACACACCACACCCCTCTTCGACACACTCCAGACACCACACCCTCTTTCTGGACACACCCACACACCATTAATTCTCTTTTACACACCACACCCATCTACAGACCATCCACCCAAAAATAATTCCCTAAACTAGCCATCATGTTTTTTTAATTGCAAATACTGTAAGCACATGTTGAGGTGAAGGATCTGGTCATGTCACCGTATAATGCTCATGTCACTAACTTTACCCCCTAGATGTTATTTAAGGTAACCACGGTGAAAGAGAATCTGTTGTTTATTTACATTTTGTCTTTGTTATTGTTTATTGATATTTACTTTTGTTTTAGAAGTTATGTGTGTGATGGAGGGTGTGTTTACCATATGTTGTTTTAGTGTCTGTTAAGAGTGTGTGTGGGGTTAATAGGTAGTAGATGATAGTTAACTGTATACTTTGAGATTTATTTAATCTTGTCTACCTGTTACTCGAAGCTGAGGGGTGATACATAGCTTGTATTGAGTTTCACTGAGAGACTTACGTGTTACATGAAGCTGAGAGATGATAATACATAGGTTGTGTTGGGCTTCACTGGAGCGAGGAACATAATACATTAATCCGGTAGTCAAGTTTTTTCCTCCGCCATGATGTTCCCAGTGGCTGATATTGTTGGTCGTCTGCACACACACACACACACACACACACACACACATTACTATTGACACACATTGACACACACACTACTACTACTACTACCACCAACCCTACCCAGGTTGGGCCAGTGTATTACAATAAAAACAGGAGGGGAACTGAACTACACCCCTGTAGAACTCCTCTCATAACATGTTTTTCTTCCAGTGTGTTTACCTCTGAATTGAACCCACCGCTTCCTGACCTTCAGAGTGGCGTTACATCTTAATTTATCAATACCATCAAGACCTAAGGCTATTTTATTATTATTTTTATTTAAATGTAATGGTAAAAGTGCACTCAGTAGCCCACACACACTTCATATTTGAGACCCTCGTATTGATGAGTCCAACGAGGGTCAGCGTCGCAAGATTGACAAAACACAACGCTGAATTTGGGATGCGTTATGAATAACCATCCTCTCTCCCTCTTCTAGAATTGTACCGAGGTAATGGGATAAGAATGGGATAAAAATGGTACAAATGGGATAAAAATGGGACAAATGGGATAAGAATGGGATAAAAATGGTACAAATGGGATTAAAATGGTAGACGGACGTGTTGGGGTCAGCTGTTCGCTCTTTCTTCCTTGTGAGAGAACGAAGGTAAGGGAAACTGACCCAGAGTGACGGTAAGGTTGTGGTCCCGGTGTTGGACGTTTAATTCGATTTACTGTGAGCCATTTAGACCCGTGTGTGGCCTTTGTTGACATCTGTATTTACAAGGTGGTGGTGTCTGCTGGGTGTTACAAGCTGGTGAAGGTGTCTGCTGGGTGTTTACAAGCTGGTGAAGGTGTCTGCTGGGTGTTACAAGCTGGTGATGGTGTCTGATGGGTGATACAAGCTGGTGAAGGTGTCTGCTGGGTGTTACAAACTGCTTTAAGGTGTCTGCTGGGTGTTACAAGCTGGTGAAGGTGTCTGCTGGGTGTTACAAGCTGCTTTAAGGTGTCTGCTGGGTGTGTGACGTCATGGTGATTAGTTGATGATGCAGGTGTTCGTAGTCTGGGAGGTTGTTAGGTTAGTTTAGGTGATAAAATAATTACTATAGTGTTGAAGGGAAGCAGATCCTTATAAATGTTTATTATATGTGAAGAGGGTAAGTTATACTACTAGTCTCTCTCTCTCTCTCTCTCTCTCTCTCTCTCTCTCTCTCTCTCTCTCTCTCTCTCTCTCTCTCTCTCCCGGATGCCAGCGCCTGTCTTACGTCCAATGTGTCAGCTTCCCCTCCCCCCTACCTTGCCTCCTACCCTTAACTCTACCTCCCGGGGGTCCTGGTATTAATTTACTTGCATACCCCTCACCCCTCCTCTCCTCCTCCCCTTCTCTCCTTTCACCATTATCTTCACCCCCAATCCACCCTCCTTCAGCCACCCCTTTTCTCCACCCATTCTTTATCCCTTATCCCTTTCCATTCTGCCTTTAGGACATAAGAAAATAAGGAGTCTACAATAGGCCGGTTGGCTTGTGCATGGCAGCTCTTGTTGAGAGTTACAACCACCCCCTATCATCCATGAATCTATCCAGCCTCCTTTTAAAACTCTCCAGCGTTCCATCACTTACTACAAAAGTTGCTAAGCTTGTTCCACTCATCTACCACCCTATTTGTGAACCAGTTTCTTCCTATTTCCCTCCTAGATCCTAAACTTTTCCTCACCTCCCCTCTTACCTTCCCCTTCTTGTATTTCATCCACCCTTCCCTTCCTCTCCTCTTCTTCCTGCATCCCCTCACCCCTCTTTTTTCTGTTCCCGCATGTCCTGGTATGAAGTTACTTATTCACTTCACAATTCCTTACTCAATGACTCCCACTTCACTCACCTCTCTCACCACCCCCCCACCCCATTCACCCCACCCCACTCACTCCCAGCTATATTTAGAGAGGTGAATGTCTTTGTCCTGTCATTGGTCATACCACTGCAGTGACGAGGCCTCAGTGGTATATCATGGTATGGTTAGGTTTGGTTAGGATAGGATGGTTAGGTGTGGTTAGGATAGGATGGTTAGGTGTGGTTAGCATAGGTGTGGTTAAGTTGGGATAGGACACGTCTGGTTTGGGTAGGATAGGTTTATTTGGGGTTAGGATAGGTTTAATTTGGTTAGGTTAAGATTGGTGAGGTTGGGATAGGATGGGGTTGGTAGGGTGGATGATTGGATCGATAGATAGATAGAAAGGTGGGTGAATGGATGGTAGGATAGATAATATGATTAATGAATAGGTGGATGATTAGGTTGGGTGAATGAATTGATGTTTGAGATGGATGGATGAATGAATGGATGATTAACTTGAAATGTAGGTAGATAGAGCGGATAGTTACTCAGGCAGATTGGCAGATAAATTCACTGGCAGACACAAGGAAATTGAATTAACAAAACACCAGGTTAAACAGGTAGGCGAGTGGCAGCCAAGGTGGGTCTTTGTGTTGGCAGGCCTTGAGGGTGGTAGATGGTGGTAGTAGTGTTATTTGATGGTGGTTGGTGGTTTTGGTGTGTTGGTAGTTGGTCGATGAGTGGTGGTTGTCGATGGTGAAACTAGTTGTGGTTGGGAGTGATGGTGATAGTTGTTAGTATTACTGGTTCTTTATGGAAATGGGTGGTAGTGGTGGGAGGTGGTGGTAGTGATGGTTGATAGAAGGTGGTGATGTGGTGGTGGTGGTGGTAGTAAGAACGACACACACACAAAGACCCTGGTTCGATTCCCTGGCAGGACATGACGAATGGGAGAAGATCCTTTCACTCGACAATAGGATAGGGAAGGTGGAGGATAGGTCAGGATGAAGGATAGGCAGGATGAAGGATAGGCCGGATGGATGATAAGCAGGATGAAGGATAAGATAGGCAGGATGTGGGATAGGCAGGATGAAGGATAGGCAGGATGGAGGATAGGCAAAATGGCAATTAGTACATGTGCCCGAGTGCGAATTTGCCAAAGGTTCGTTCGATGAAGATATGTAAGAATGCATTTAATTGGTTGACTTGAGGACAAAATATAATGTCAAAATTTCACTAAGACTCTACCTTAACAAGATACGTTCATGTAATAAATATCTGTTTGCTTGTTTTTGTTTGCTTTAGAGAAGAAATTAAGGTAGGGATCTCTTTCAGAAATTCTGTACTGTAATTTTGTCTCTTAACTGGTGCTAAATAAACGTATCTACTTAAGGTGGGATTGATATTTTTAAAACAGTTTATTTATCCTGGAAAAAATAAATACAGAGTGAACAATAAGTGTGATATCGTTATTTTTTATTTAATTGTTATTTGTTTATTTACATTTTATTAATTATTTTTTCCTTTGGCATTAACTTAAAACCAGTCTGGTTGTATCGTCATATATTCAGTTCCAAGAAAGAACCATCGTACTAACCCTGGTGAACCCGGACCTTGTGATAAGAGAGCTCAGTGTCATGTGGGTTGTCAAACAGGGAGGTTCGAAGATGGTCTCTAGTCATATGCGGGTCGTGGGTATAGAAATGCTTAGGCCGTGTGTAAGGCTTATGGAGTCCAGGGTAGCCGCCACGTAGCGCTGCCGACGAACTGTAAACAAGTTCTCGTTTCTGTGAATAGTGAAGGGAGAGAGGGGGAGGGAGGAGGGAAAAGAAGGGAGGGGAAGAGGGAAGGGACAGAAGGAGGTGAGGAGAAGGAGATAAAGAGAACAGAAGGTTAAGTTAAACATAAGGGTTAAGTTAGGTTACGGTACGTCAAGGTAAACGAGGTCATGTCGTCACTGACCCCGCCGAGACCTGAATGGGTGTCTTGAAAGTGTGTGTGCGTGCGTGTGTGTGTGTGTGCGTGCGTGTGCATTAGCCAGTCTCCCGCCACTGTGAGTAGAGTGAGGATTGGTTTTGATATTGTTAGCCAATCAGGACACTTGTATGGAGAGTGAAGGTTCGTTAAAGCTGCATTGCCAATCAGTTAACTGGTGTTGTGTCAGTGAGGATTAGTTGAAGCAGTGTTACCAATCAGTTAACTGGTGTTATGTCAGTGAGGATTAGTTGAAGCAGTGTTACCAATCAGTTAACTGGTGTTGTGTCAGTGAGGATTAGTTGAAGCAGTGTTACCAATCAGTTAACTGGTGTTGTCAGTGAGGATTAGTTGAAGCAGTGTTACCAATCAGTTAACTGGTGTTGTGTCAGTGAGGATTAGTTGAAGCAGTGTTACCAATCAGTTAACTGGTGTTGTGTCAGTGAGGATTAGTTGAAGCAGTGTTACCAATCAGTTAACTGGTGTTGTGTCAGTGAGGATTAGTTGAAGCAGTGTTACCAATCAGTTAACTGGTGTTGTATATAAAGGATTATTCCGATCTGTACTACCAAACCTGGGGCCCTTACTGGGGTGGTAGGTAGGTGGAGACCAAAGAACCTGGGCTATAACGTGTGAACTTGAGAGAGAGAGGAGGGCT
>NW_024712260.1:892500-927500 GCF_018991925.1 Homarus americanus | reverse complement strand
CATTGGAGCAACGTCACAAGTGGAGTTCCCCAAGGCACAGTACTTGGACCATTATTATTTATTAAATACATAAACAACATAGATATCGGCATTGACAGCAACATAAGTAAATTTGCTGATGACACTAAAATATTACGTGTTATCAAATCTGACGAGGACTCGGCAAAACTACAGGAAGATCTAAACAAATTTTTCGAATGGTCTGAAAAATGGCAGATGAAATTCAACGTCGACAAATGTAAAGTACTCAGTATAGGAGATGTAAACAGGGAAACCAGATACCAGATGAACAACGATGCCATAGAGAAATCCGACTGCAAGAGAGATTTAGGAGTAATGATAAGTAGGAACCTTATCAAGTAAACAATGTGTTTTTTGTCAGAATAAGGCTAATAAAGTACTTCTGGGTTCATACAAAGGATGTTAAGTTACAAGACTGAATGGTGCCTGGTCTTAAACTGTATCTTAAGTTCTCTGTGAGACCTGACGCCTGATTACGAGTTCAGTTCTGGTCACCGATTACAGAATGGATATAGAATCCTTGGAAAGAATTCAGAGGAGAATGACAAGACTAGTCCCAAGCATTAGGAACCTGGAGTATAGAGATGGTTAAAAGATCTTAATTTGTACCTTGAGAGACGTAGAGCGAGGGGCGACCTGATAGAGTGTGTATATAAATGCAGGGCTAAAACAAAGGACATTACAAAGGTACTCAAATCCATCCAACCAGGAGCGAACTCGTAACAATGGTTTTAAATTAGACAAATTTAGATTTAGGCGTGAAATAGGTAAACACTGGTTTGGAAACAGAGTAGAGATGAATGGAACAAGTTACCAAATATCATCATTAACTCGAATACGCTGAATAGCTTCAAACATAGGTTGGATGCTCATATGAGCAATAGGGGTTGGGTGTAAACGGGACTGCCCAGTATGGGCCAATAGGCCCACTGCAGTTTCCTCCATTCTTATGTTCTTAAGTGTCCGTTACTATGGTGGGGAGGCGACCGCATGGGCAGCACTCTCGGCCCCATAGGGGCGAAAGTCTCGAGACCACCCCTGTCAAAGTAGGCCTATCGACACTGACCTTGGCTCCGAGCCTCCGCATTATTCCACCGACCCAGCGCCGCCAGGTCACCACTCGCTTGGTGATCGCCGGTGAACACACGGAATATTTACAATTTATGCCGTAAGGGATGAGAAGAAACCTTGGGTGGCAATGCTTAGGGTGACATCCGATATTCACCGACACATTGTTAAATTTCCCGCTCCCACACAGCGAGTATGTCCCCACCAATAACACTTTAGATCAGGGAGGACGTTCCACGACACCCACGCCACGCTGCTGCTACTACTACTACTACTACTAGGCAGTGATGAGTATATGATAGAAGCTCCAGGTTCCAACAATTAATATTCCACATAACAAAATATAAACGAAGAACACACTTAACTGAGTGAGTGAGTGAGTGAGCGAGAGTGAGAGAGAGAGAGAGAGTGAGAGAGAGTGAACCCTGGATGCTAAATGCTCACCTTGGCCAGACCGGGAGAGGATGAGAGAGAGAGAGCAGGATGGAGGGGGCGATGAGGCTGGGGTGGGGGGTAAGCTTGTCGTCTTTTGTTTGACGCTACTATTCTTATTCCTATTGTTGCTTTTGTCACTGTTGGTGGTGAGGGAGGAGTGGTGGTGGTGGTGGTGGTGGTGGTGGTGAGGGAGGAGTGGTGGTGGTGGTGGTAGAGTGGTGGGTGAAGTGTTCTAATTGGTTGGTTGGTTGACAAGGTGAATATGGAAGATGAAAAGGGGGGGGTGAATGCAACTGTGGAGAGAGAGAGAGAGAGAGAGAGAGAGAGAGAGAGAGAGAGAGAGAGAGAGAGAGAGAGAGAGAGAGAGAGAGAGAATTGACTTGAAAAAAGATTGTTTAGCCAAATAGTTGAAAGGTGTTGGAGAGGAGGGACAGTAAACACACAGGCTGTAGACAGGAAAAGGAAAGAGGAATAAGGAATCAGGCGAGAAACTAAAGAATTAATGACTGGAAGGAAAACAAAAGGGACTGAAAGAGAGAGAGAGAGAGAGAGATATTGGGAATTAATAAAGAGATAAATAGAGAGAGAGAGAGGGGAAGCTATATCGGAATTAAAGAGAGTGAGAGAGAGGGGGGAAGAGAGAGAGAGAGAGAGAGATAGATAAAGAGAGAAATGAGAGGGAAAGATAAAGAGAGAAACGAGAGGGAAAGATTAACCGTGAATAAAAGAGAGAGAGAGAGAGATAGAGAAGAGAGATTAATGGGAGGTACAGTGAACATCTATCGTTGTAAAGAAAGAGAGTGAGTCTGTGAAGAGGAGAGAGAGAGAGAGATAATAGAATTTAAACAAAGTAAGAACGAAGAGAGAGAGAGGAAAGTGTAGTTGGTTTGTATTGATTTACATCCTCTCTCTCTCTCTCTCTCACTATATTTGTTAACTGTTATTTTTGTTTTTGTTGTTTGCAAGGTATTAGAATGACCCTGTTTGTGTGTGTGTGTGTGTGTGTGTCGTAAATCAGATATAATATAGGTCAAGGTCATAATGGCACTAGAATGTGATCTTATTTTACTACGTCAGATCTTAGAAATTGAATGGATTAAAACTTGTTATGAAGACTTTGTGTGAAATGGGGTCGTGAGTGTGGATATATTGTGGGTGTACTGAAGAAATCCTTAATACAGGTGTGGATTTAGGGCGGATGGTTACAGGTACAGTGATGACCTTATACTGGTGGGGAAAAAGGTGGAAAGTGAAGGATTGTCTTGTCATGTGGAGAGAGAGAGAGAGAGAGAGCAGTATAAATATTAGAGAGAGAGAGAGAGCGAGCGAGCGATCAGGAAATATATTAAATCTGACACATAATTTACGGAATAATTACACAAATTCGTTACTCAGTGAGGGAGAGCGTCGTCCATTTGCCAGTGTAAAGCATACTTAAGAGTGACTGATACAACTGTAGGTATTGAATTTCATGTTATTTATTCTTCTGATTTATTTCCTCGATCGTTGTTGTTTTTGTTGTTCCTTCTCTTGTTTTGTCTTGTTATTGTTGTCATTACTCATGTTGTTGTTTTGTAGGGAAGAGTATAACTACAATACTTTGTAGTGGATACTCTCCCCTACAGTTTTTCATGGTATTGTTGTTACTTTGTTTGTGTGTTCCTATAGTCACCTTCTAACGCATTTATTTATTTATTTTTCCACATGCCTAAGTCCGCCCAGGTGTTGCCCCGGGTTATTTGTGACCATAATAAGAATTCCTAAGTAGCAGTCAATCACCCGCCTTCATGGACAGTCGTGGACAGAGGACTAGTCATGTGTCAAGTCTCCCGCCACCTTAAACTTGGTATGGTCGTTATGTATTGTAGGTTTATAGAAAAGGCTATTGAAATGGGAGGCTAGGTTACCTTCCCGATTTATTGTGGGAGGTTTAAAATACAGGCCTACCTTTTGTGCGTCTGTAATAGCTATTGAAAAGGACTGCTAACCGCCACACGATTCGGCTACCTGGATCACGCTGTAATTCCACGCTTGTCAATCCGTTCACTCAGGCCCTTTCCAAGCTAGACTCAATTCAGTGCTTATAGTCTCCCTGAGTGCCTAGTTAAGCATTCTGTTATCCAATCACTAGACCTCTTGCAAAATTGATAAGACACTTCTCTTTAATTGGTTTACAATCCTGTGGGTAGAGCTTACGCCTCCACAGGGTCAAGTCTATAACCTCCCACATTTCTGTAAGGAACATTTGCCTTCACACCGAAGACGGTTGGCCACGATGAGTAGTAACCAAGACGGTTTTGAGGTGGTGACAGGAAGCAGCAGAACTCCACGACGTAGCTGGGGTGACTGAGGAGGAGGGATGGATGGGTGATTGAAGAGGAGGTGGTGAGTGATTGATTGAGTGAGGAGAGGTGGGTGGATGGGTGAGAAGGAGTAAGTGAGTGATGAGTAAGGAGGTGGTGGTGGTGGTGGTGGTGGACGATCACTGTAGAACTTCTACCATGTTACCAGGTGTATGTGTGTGTCTGTCTGACTTCCTGTTGTGTTGACAGGTGGTGTGGCCTTGTAGCTTCACCACCGCCGCCTTCTGGCTGTAACGACCCATCACTTCCACCTGGGTGATTTACCTTTTTAGAAGATGTCTGTACTGTATTCGAGGAATTTGGGGTCACCTGAATAACAGGCACCCAAGTTTATATTTTGCGTAATAATTAAACACCCTATCGCTAACATAATCTATACTGATCTGTTCTAACTTAACTTTACGTTCGTAACTTTGTATGTGGAGGTGTGTTCTATGGTTGAGTACATGTTAATTACACTACCGTGGACTCTCTCTCTCTCTCTCTCTCTCTCTCTCTCTCTCTCTCTCTCTCTCTCTCTCTCTCTCTCTCTGGTTACCTTACGTTAAATAGTGGGAAATAAATCTAAATATCTTTCATCATCGTAGTAGAAAAATTAGATAGCGACAGACGTATTAAATTTGGTCCGTAACTGATGTTGACGAATAATACACACCTTAGTTACCCTACAAAGACAACAACGGTGGCGCCGAAATGGCCTTGAGATAACTCGTTCATATAATTCAGAGGAAATTTATTCCTAATAGATATTATTATTATTTATTATTTTAAGATATAGTCATTAATATTTTTGCCCTTTGTAAGTGAACGAATTTAGTTGGTAGAAATTTTATGCTTTTTGTAGATATTATTTATGTGCTTTAACTTACAGTAAGTCACGTCAAGTCAGGCCAGGCTATGTTAGGTTAGTTTAGTTTAGGTCATGTCCTATCATGTCAGTTTAGGTTATGGCCTATCATGTCAGGTTAGGTCATTCTTACATCTTACGTTACGAACCTTGGAGAATCAGGACTTTGGCCCGCCCCTCACTGTGACCCTGACCTACTTATTGATGTACAAGAGAGATAAGAAAATTATTTTTTTTATCTCTTTCCCCTTTATCTTCTCTCCCCTCCTCTCTGTCTCTCTCCCTCCCCCCTCTCTTTCTCTCTCCCTCCCCCCTCTCTCTCTCTCTCTCCCTCCCCCCCTCTCTCTCTCCTCTCCTCCCCTCTCTCTCTCTCCACCCCTCTCTCCCCCCTCCCCTCTCCCCTCCCCTCCCCTCTCTCTCCCCACCTCTCTCTCCCCCTCCCCTCTCTCTCCCCCCCTCCCCCTCTCTCTCCCCTCCCCTCTCTCTCCCCTTCCCCCTCTCTCTCCCCTCTCCCTCTCTCTCCGTCCTTCCCCTCTCTCTCTCTCTCCCTCCTTCCCTCTCTCTCCTCCTTCCCTCTCTTTCTCTCTCCTCCTCTCTCTCTCCCTCCTCTCTCTATCTCCCTCCTCCTCCTCTCTCCTCTCCCTCTCTCTCCCTCTCCCTCTCTCCTCTCTCTCTCTCTCTCTCTCTCTCTCTCTCTCTTTCTCTCTCTCTCTCTCTCTCTCTCTCTCCCCTCTCATCTCTCTGCTTCCCCTCTCTCTCTCTCCCCCTTCTCTCCTCTCCCCCTCTCCCCCCCCTCTCTCTCTCCCTCCCCCCCTCTCTCTCCCCCTCTCCTCTCTCTCCCCTCTCTCTCTCCCCTCTCTCTCTCTCCCCCCTCTCTCTCTCCCCCCCCTCTCTCTCCCCTCTCTCTCTCTCTCCTCCCCAATTATCCTCCTGATTTACCTGACAATCAAAGGCCAATTACACAAAATAGTTTAGCTGGTTTGAGTGAGTGGCACGGGTTGGCACTCCTCACAGGGGCTAATTTGCATAGTGGACACAGGTTAGCCTCTCTACCAAGGGGCTGGGCTACACTAAGTAGACACGGTTGGCACTCTCACCAGAGGCTAGACTATATTAGACACGGACGGCACTCTCCTGGGGGCTGGGCACATAGTAGGCACGGGTTGGCACTCTCCACCAGGGGGCTAAACTTACTGGACACAAGTTGGCACTCTCCACCAGGGGGCTAGACTATAGTAGACACGGGTTGGCACTCTCCACCAGGGGGCTAGACTATAGTAGACACGGGTTGGCACTCTCCACCAGGGGGCTAGACTATAGTAGACACGGGTTGGCACTCTCCACCAGGAGGCTAAACTTACTGGACACTAGTTGGCACTCCTCCAAGGGGGCTAAACTTACTGGACACAAGTTAGCACTCTCCTCCAGGGGGCTGGGCTGAGTCAGGCACTGGAAGGACCCGGCGCGCCACCTGACACTCTCCCACGCGACGAAATTCCACCACCAATATATTAAAGTGGACCAAATCCTGTCAGCTGAAGTTTCTTTTGATGTTTCTCCCTCAGACTGAAGAGAGAGAGAGACCCCTCATTACATGTTAGAGATAGAAAGATATGAAGGATGATGATGTAATGACTGTAGGGTGGTGATTTGGTGACTGTAGGATGGTGATTTAGTGACTGTAGGATGGTGATTTGGTGACTGTAGGATGGTGATTTGGTGACTGTAGGGTGGTGATTTAGTGACTGTAGGATGGTGATTTGGTGACTAGGGTGGTGATTTGGTGACTGTAAGGTGGTGATTGTGGGGTGGACAGTTACTTATCCTTTTCCTTTTAGTTATTTTTTGTATACCTTTATGTTGCCCCACGCTGAGGTACACAACTTGACACAGTACAACACGATATGACACAATACAATATGATATGACACGATATGACACATACGACACGATATGACAATACAACACGACATGACACAATACGAAATACGAAACAACATGACACAGTGCCATATGAAACGGCACAAAACTACATCAGATGACACATACTGTTATGTAAATATTATTATTTTTATATATCTTTACTATTTTATTTCCAATATTTCAAGGACTAAGATCGCCGGGGGGGGAGCGACCTGTGCATGTGTGGTAATGTAGAATCATCTAAGTAAATTGCATCCCTTTCATTAGCTCTTTTTTTTTTTTAAGTACAGGACGATGATGCTGGGTGTGCCTTTGTGTGTGTTTGTGCCTTTGTGTGTCCATGTGTGTGTGTCCGTCCAAGTTTGTGAATGCGTTAACACGAATAGCAATGAATTTTAATCAAGTGTGGTATGTAAATGGGAAACGAGCTCTCAGGTGAGTTGAGAACACTTTGGACCGAAAACCCTCAGTGGCTTGACACATTCCTATTATTACTTTTATTATTTATTTACTGTGATAATGTCTATTTCATTATTTTCATTTATGTATCTATTTTTACTGTTGTTAGGTAAAGGTTCCTACGGGGCCTTGCATAGTCTTTAGTATGATCATGTTCTCACTGGTGTATTAAACTGTATTTCCGAGCTATTTTTGGTGTATTTTTCATAACTTTTTGAAGATTGCAAGGAGACATCATCTTATTGTATACAGTACGGTATTCAAGATGTCAATAGTCATGTACAGTATTAATCATAATGTTCATCAAATTTCTTTTTATCATTTCAGGGGTGAGGATGCGGTGGGTGGGCGGGTGGGCGTGGCGTGTGGGTGGGGCGGTGGGCGTGATATGGCTGGTGGGCGTGGCGCTGCTGGCTCCCCCCGGGCCCTCGGCCACCACCAAGGACCCGCGGCTTGCACAGCGCCTCCAACGGGCCGTACATGAGCTCGACCTTCTCAAAAAACAAAATGATGACATTAGACAAGTTCTCCACGACTTTACCAAGTATGTTTGTAACACTGGTCAGTATTTTTTCATCAGTATACTCGTACTTATGAACTGTGACACTGATCAGTATTATTATATTAAGTACATCGGTGTTTAAGTGGCATATAACCTACTAAACAAAAGAGAACCTTCATTTGACCTGACCAAGCCTAATCTATCCTTACCATATTTGACCTGACCTAATCTGACCTATTCTATTCAATTTGGGGGGCTCCTACACTGGTTATTATAAGTACAGTATACAGGTACCAAGATTGTTTGTGACTTTGGTCAAATTTTTTATTTAAAATTCATTAAAGGTGAGTTCACACCTTCACATTACTTATAAGTTAATTTCACTACTTTACAACTACAGTACACTAATTCTATTTTTGCATTAATGAAGTACACAGTACTGTACTGCTTCACATATTACAGATTTCCACTTATTTTTAACACACTCTGAATACTATTTAAGACAGCCCCTGTCTTGTCAGTTATATTAAGTTTCTCTGATCACATAGTATTATATCTACTTATCTTTAGTTTTAAGTTGCAGTACTGTACTGTACTGTACTGTACTTAGAACACTGAATACTCCTTGTCTTCACTCAAGATTCAAATTACCCTTTAATGTTTATGAATTTTCTATTTTAAATGTGTGTTGCCAAGAACACTAGAAATTCTCTTATTCCAGTATTGTTGAAAGTTACCAAGAACACTTAAAAAGTAGGCCACTTTAGGTGTGAGTGACTCAAAATACTCTTTAAGAGATGATGTCTCCACTGTAAATATAAGTCACCCTGAACACTTAAGAAAGTTCCTCCTCAGTTTTTGAATAAGTTAAATATTTCAGGAAGGAAGTCCCTGCAAGGGTTGGAAGTTGCTCAGTTAATTACAATTCCCATTAATTTGCACTTTATATTTTGGTTACCTCATGTGTTAAAGATTCACTTGAAGCCACACTTTTAAAATACCGGTACCCTTTAGACAGGTAACGTCCATGAACGATGAAGGAGGACAGGAAGGAGTACAGACATCTAATGGCAACACAGCCATGGTGGTTGAGTTGCAGAAGAAGCTGGAACATGCTCAACGAATGCTGCAACAGGCTGATGTTACTGCTGACCACAAATCAGGTTAGTACTTCTTAACGAAAAAGTTTTGTGTGGTACAGTATCTGATATTTTGAACAGTATGTATTAAGGATCATAGTTGATTGATGTTGAGAATGTTGAGGCATCATATTAAAGGTTCAAAGTTAGTACAATACTGTTTTAGGAATTTTTGTGCATATGTGTGTGTGTGAGTGTAAAAAATACTGTGTCATGAGTCTAGAAATTAGTGTCCTGCCAACTTCAAACCTCCAAATGTAACCACATGCGAAAGCTCAGGTGTGTTCAAGGGTTCAAACTTGATAGGACACTGATATAATGTATACAGTACAGTATATCTTTGTTACCCCCCCCCCCCCATACACACACACACAGATGATGGACAGAAAGATTGACAATAAATACCACTGCATGACAACTTTGAATCCCTGATATGACCCCTTAGGATTTTTCCTTTGAAATGGGATACTGTACATATTGAGCATACTGTACTACAGTATATTATGTATGTTGGATATGCAATATTGTAACCTATTTTTCACTGTTTCTACTATGTTTCATATTTTAGGGACATCAGACTTTACACCATCACTTGAGTTTGAGCAGACTAGAAGACTAATTGAAATGGGAGTGCAGGAATCATGGTGGTACATCTCTGATCAGCTCCAGCAACTTCGCAAAAAAGTTGGAGTTCACTCTGACTTCACTTCACACATAGACCAAATATTAGAAGAAGGAGCAGACCACACAAGGTAAGATTTCATCCTAAAGAATTTTATATAAAACAAAAGTAAAAGCAAATACCGGTATAAACTCCAGTTTTTTCTTGTAGTTGGTACCGTAGTTTTTATATACTGTATAATAAATCAAAACTTAAAAGAATATATTGTAGCCTACTGTAATTTAGTGTAAAACTCTCCTTACCCCTTGAGTAAGAGGGGTCTCCCTGTGCTGAATAAAATATCTGGCATGAGCCAAATGAAATATTAAAAGGGGTTAAGGAAGATAGTTTATTAACTCCTTGAGTATGAGAGGCCTCTCTGTGTTGAGTAAAATCGCCAGACGTTAGCCAAATGGAATACCCGTATTAAAATTTACGTCCAGTAAGGAGGTTAACAAGGAACACACACATAAGAATATTCCAGTACATTGAGGCCCACAGTAATCAAAGCAGGTAAGATGCTTCAGTGTAGTTACAATTCAAGAATTTGTTTCAGTAACTTGTTAACATAAATTTATATTGCATGTGTTCACTTTTATATTCTCCCCCACATTCACATGTACTTGTGCTAAAGGTCTAATTTTGCCAAATATATTTTTCTATATTTTCTGAAAAAAAAAATTACTTTGATTTATTAATGTTATGATATTTTGGTATATCTTTAAGTTATATTTTGATCAGCTATAGAAATTGGAGATTGAAATCAAATTTTAAAATACCCCTGGTAATTTTTGCTGCAAGAGACTGCAGCGTGGAGAGCTGCCATTATGGAAAATGGCTATAAGATGTTGATGATGAAGACATCTTTGGTGGTGCTTTTTTGTTTAGGCTAAGACTTACATCACAGCCACTTGGGCATTGTACTATGAAAATTTCATTAATAGCAGACTTAAAAAATATGGCTCTTGCTTTGAATATTATTTTCCTTTGGGGTGTCATTTAATATTTCTGGTGGGGAAATATAAATATACTTTAGATAATGAACACTGTTCTTGATGGTACCACAAAGGTGTTTTCTTGAACATCAGCACAAATTGTATATTAATGCACATTATGTATTATGTTCTATCCTCACCTGAATGTGTTTTACCTGCTCTTCAGAGTAACCCAGTTTGATCTTCATCGTCTAAGTCAGTTGGATGGCTTAGGGTCATGGAGAGAACAAGAGGCAGCAGATCTTAGTGGCTTAATTCAAAACAGACTCCACGCCCTTCAGCACCCTCCTGATTGTTCTAAAGCCAGAAAACTTATTTGTAATCTTAATAAGGTAAGAATCAATTCTCTGACTTCAGAAAAGGTGATCCTGTGATGAAAAGATTGAATTGTAAATAATCCCTTGTGTTATTCCACGTATAGTTTGAATATAGTCTTTAACATTTTGACTGCTGTACTGTATATGGAGCCTCATAGTGTTGAATTAACTTACGATGTATCTATTTTGTTTAAGGGTTGTGGTTATGGATGTCAAATTCATCACGTTGTGTACTGTTTTATTGTTGCGTACGGTACAAAACGAACTCTCATTTTGAAGTCCCGTGGGTGGCGATACAATAAAGCAGGCTGGGAAGATGTCTTCCAACCACTCAGTGAAACCTGCACTGATCCTTCTGGATACAGTCACTCCCACTGGCCAGGTAAAACATGACATGGTTTAAGTCTACTCTTGCACTTTTGTAAATACTGTATCTGCATTAATGGCTAACCACAGTTGTATCAGGATTAAAATTTAAATTTCAGACTTGTCACAGGAAACTCTGTACAGTACTGTGTTACTGATTCGTGCATATATTTGAAAATACAAATATACTTACAACAAAACTTGATGATGCTAGATGATTGTACTGTATATTGAACAATTAATTACTTGAGGTTGTAAGAACTGTATTATATTGCCTCAGTCTGTACTCTGTAGGACTGGTCAGTCTGTCTCATTCTGTAAGATCTGTAGTACCAAGATAACCCCGTCCTATTATGAAGGACTCTGTGTGAAGATTATTAGTAACCCACTCTTTTGTGACACTTATTTATCACTGTTTCTCCAGGCTTAAATGAAACTCAGGTTGTGGATCTGCCTATCATTGATACCTTAACACAACGTCCAACATATCTACCCCTGGCCATCCCTCGGGACATTTCTGAGCGTTTGGCAAGACTTCATGGAGATCCACCTGCTTGGTGGGTTGGGCAGTTCCTAAAATACATGCTGAGGCTTCAACCAAAAACACAGGAAATGCTGGACAACATGGCAGAAACCTTAGGATTCCAGAAGCCAATAATTGGGTAAGTTCAGAAGAGTTACGTCTGGTATTGAAAATATAACTTGTAAATTTCTGTATCTTAATAACTACAGAATGGGTCTCAAAGTAAAAATATTTATAGTACGCAACCCTACTTATGTGCGATTGAACCCTGATCAGCCCTTACGTGTGGGACACGTTCTTGTGCGAGCCAGCCCACCCAGCATCTCTTGCTAGCTTCAGTATCTTTCGCGTGAGAATTGAGTCTACCCACCCAACGTCCCTCGTATTATCATATCATAACTTCATAATCACATATTTTTTCATCATTTAAACATTGTAGTATCTACAGGATATTACTTACTCCTGTATCTATTTTGATGGTGCAGCTGGTTGGGATCATTGCTGGAAGGTGCTGTCTAAATAAATTATGACCTTAATAATAATCTTGTTAGCTAATTTATGAGCCTCAACCCAGATCTTTTCAAGGTGTCACCCAAGTGTCCCTCACACTCTCTCTCTCTGGTTCCGTCAACATCTCCCAGGCGTGCACGCTCGTAAAAAATTTCTTTATTGTCAGTTTTTACTGCAATCATTGGCCCTAAGAGGAAAGGTCCATTTAGTAGGAAAATGAAAGGAATTACTGCACACACATTTTATTAATTGCTTTTCAAATAAATCTCTGATAGAAATTAGTTATATAAGCAGGAGCTTAGAAGTACACTACATTTATCTATTTGGCCAACCCTATCCATCTTACAAAAAACACTTTAATTCAACAACAAAAAGTTTTCTGTTTGCCTGTGACACATTTTCTTTCCCAAATAACACATATACAGTATATATGGTAGATAATTTGAGATATGAAACTCAAGCAGAGAGTTAATAATTTAAGGTAGAATATTTAAAAATGTGATTTATTTGGTTTCAACTTTTTGAATAGTTCCTATTGAATTATGAAAAACAAAATTCCCTTTCCCCTTCAGAATACATGTACGAAGGACTGATAAAGTTGGAACAGAAGCAGCATTCCATGGCATTGAGGAATATATGAGTCTTGTTGAGAATTACTACACAGCCCTCAAGTTGCGTCAGCCAGATGTAGTGAAGAGAGTCTATTTAGCATCTGATGATCCAACTGTTATTACGGAAGCTCAAAGAAAGTATGTCTCATAAGGCTTGACAATTGTTAAGTGCATAAGCATATAAATACACTGCAGTATATTACAGTACAGCACATCATGTTGAATATTTTATTGACTGTACAGTACTGTGCTCTGATGCTTTTAAATTTTTTAAGTTTTCTTTGATAATTCAGAAACACATGAAAAGAGTTTGTATCTCATTTGGACAGGTATCCAGATTATACCTTCGTTGGGGACCCAAATATTGCCCGCACAGCAGCTGTAGCAACACGATACACAGATGCATCACTGAAGGGTATCATTGCTGACGTACACTTCTTGTCACTGACAGACTATCTTATCTGTACCTTTTCATCGCAGGTAAGAACACACAAAACATTTAATAGGGTATGATTAGAATTTGACTTACTTGTTCATTTGGCAGGTTTAATTTTCATCAGTAAATGAAGTTTGCTCAAACTGTTATAGCAACTAGCAATTGAACTGATTTCTTCTTATGGTAAAGGAGCCATGAAAACTAAAGAAATACTGGATGAAACAGGATGTTAGCTCTAAAGCCATTAACACACTTAGGACCTAATGTAGAGGCATGAACAAAGTTTTAAATAAGTTTAGAAAAAAAATTTGGATTAATACAAATAATACATTTACTGTACTTGCTATGTCAGACACTTAATATTCTAAACTTAATTGAAGTGAATAACACTTCTTATTGCCTTTGATTATAAATATAGTAAGTCTCTTATATCAAAACAGTGTATTATCTAAAGGCCTGAGCACATCTGTCTGGCTTGATGCAAAAAATTTTGTGAAATAATTGCAACTTCATCTCACCAGGAGTAATGTAAATGTCTTCCTGTTTCATGCCACAGAGTTAACTTAATGTACTGTACTTTTATTTGTATCTCTTACAATGCAAAATGGTTGCTATTTTGGAACATGTGTACCGTACAGAATTATACAGGTTGTACCTCTCTAGTCCGGCATTCTGTGGTCCGGAAACTCCCGTGGTCCGGAACGATTTTAGTTTGTCCAATAGTTAGATAGGCAGCTTTTTTTTTTTTTTTTTTAACTTATCTGAATTATTATTACAGTGGTCCCTCGGTTAATGAGCACAATCCATTCCAGCAGGTTGCTCGTTAACCGAAACCATTGTTTCAATGGGTTTTGGGTAATTGGTTCCAGCTCACCGAAAATTGCCTAAATTCAACAAAAAAGGTAGAAAAGTACACTTACTTTGAGGTGTGTATGTAGAAGGCTCCTGGATGATGATGATGATGATGATGATGATGATGGGAATTAAATTTTGTCTGGTGTAGCTGGATTTAATGCATTTCAATTATGTTAATAATTGTTAAATGACTAAAAAGTAATATTAAACTTTAAACTTATTGAATAGTATAAACTTCTTGATATTTACTAAAATACAGTGACCCTCGCTTAACCTAACTGTTAACGAAATTTTGGTAATCTAACTGCCTTCCATATGATCTTCAATTCGTTAATCTAACAAAAATTCGTTAATCTAATTTCATTTAACCGACTCAACATGTTTTCGCTTGCACTGACCCAGGTGTTCATGTCAGTCTATCCGCTAATCGGTTCTAGGGCTTAAATTCTTACTATTTTAGTAAATATCAAGAAGTTTATACTATTCAATAATTTTAAAAGTTTAATATTCAATTTTTAGTCATTTTAACAATTATTGAACATAATTGAAGGTAAAGTGACTAGTTTAATGCGGGTATCCAGCCTCTAACACAGCAAACAGGCGTTAGTCTCTGTTTTTACTTGGAGGTAACATCTTGTTTGAGACTTCTTCAACTAAACGCTTTTTTCTGTGTTTCCAAAAATTATTGGTCATTTTTAAATATATTTTACATATTGACAATATATACGCAGTGTTGATTTAAAGAAAATAATCTTGAATTACACCAAGAGAGCTAAAATTTTATGGGTGGAATGGGTGACTTCCATCATCTTCTCCTTCTTCCTCCAACCCCATTCTAATCCACCCAATGCCTTCTTCCTTCTCCTCCAACCCCATTCTAAATCCCATCATCATCATCATCCAGGAGCCTTCTACATACACACCTCAAAGTAAGTGAACCTTTTCTACCATTTTTGTTGAATTTAGGAAATTTTGAGCTGGAACCAATTACCCAAAAACCCATTGAAACAATGGTTTCGTTAACGAATCTTTTCGTTAACGCAATCTGGAACAGATTGAGTTCAGTAATCGAGGGGTCACTGTAGTAAGGAATTTAAACCCAAACCAATAACTGTATTGGCGGACTAATACTACAGCTGGTGGACCGCCAAATGCAAGCAAAACATGTTGAAGTCGGTTCGTGAAAACTCAAGACGAGGGATTGCTCGTTAACCGGTATAAATCTTATGGAAGGTAAATCGTTAACTCAAATCTCGTTAACCGAGGATCACTGTATTATTATTACAGGAGTATTAACGCCTCAGGCCCCAATGCCAGTCAACGACTTGCCCGGATGGGCTAATCCCCATAAAAAAAACACAACAAAGCCGCGAAATTAAGGTTTGTTTACATCCGTTCTGATTTGTCTATACAGAGTACAACATTTAACCCTTCAATATATATGAGCAGTAAATAAGTGTTGCTTTCATATTCTTATGTAGAGTAATGACAATATGTTTTCACATGTGCGCACTTACATACGTGCAGTCTCACTTTTTTCTTTACCATTAATGGTTAGCTACTTATATTGTTCCATTTATTAACATTAAATAACATTACAGGTACTTCAAACAACCATATTAATTTGTTTACATTAATTTTACTACAGCTACAATCAGGGTCTTATTTTCTTCAGTTTTATATGTAGAACCAATCAGTCACTGGTTTTGTAAGCTTTAACATAAACAATGCCGGCAGCCGTCTCGTCTCCTCTAATATTCCACGTATTATTAATAAATTGTATTGTTAATTTTGCACACACGTACATTAATTCAATAAAAACAAATTCAGAAACATTAATTAAAATATATATGAACAGTAAATAAGTGTTGCTTTCATATTCTTATGTTAAGTAATGACGTATAGCCATGTGTAAAGACTACATAATGTATCTCTTTTCTTTTACCATTATCGTCAAGAACTTCTACTGTTCCATTTATTAACATTAAATAACATTACTTAAAACAACCATATTAATTTTACTACAGCTACAATCTGCTGTCTTGGAGTTTCTTCAGTTTTATATGTAGAACCAGTCAGTCACTGGTTTTGTAATCAACGAAAACAATGCTGTGTCATTTCCTCGTGTTTTAATATTCTACGTATTATTAATGAATTGTATTGCTCATTTTGCACACATAAACATTAATTCAATAAAAAAGACATTCAGTAATAAACAATGATGAATCTTTTGTACATAAGAGAAATGACGCTGTTTACACGATTATGCACGTCGTCTGCACGTTGGCGGGCCGTTCAAACCCGTCGAAATTCAAGTTTCCGCCGTCAAATTTTTATTTTATTTTTTTTGTGTTCCAATAAAATACGTTGAATTAAAAACTCGCAAGTTTGAGAAGCTACTATACGACATTTAACCCTTCAATATGTCTTCAAAGAGACCATGATGCAGAGAAAGTGGTGCTAGTGCTTCCAAGCATAAGCACAAGTCACTATCTATCCTGGAAAAGGGTGAATTTCCATGGTCCGGCACCAGTCAGGTCCTGAGGTTGCCGGACTAGAGAGGTACAACCTGTAGTATCAAATTTATAGTTTCTTCCCATATATATTTTATACAAATATTGCTTTCAGGTTTGTCGAATAGCATACGAGATAATGCAGGGCATCCACCCTGATGCCTCCAGTTACTTTAAATCCTTAGATGATATTTACTACTATGGAGGGCAGAATGCTCACAATCAGAGGGCCCGGTTTCCTCACAGCCCAAAGAGGTGAGTTGATTAATCATAACTGTCAGCTTGATCCAACATATAGTTTTTCCAAAAAAGAGAGAATGAGGCAAATAATACAAAGAAGAAAAAGGAGGAATTAATAAAGAACTCTCACTTTCAGCTAAAGAAATAAGAAATATTAAAATCTATTAAGTTGAATGTCTGTGTACAGTATTTGGTTTTGTTTCCAGCCTCTCTGCTTCAGTGGGAAAATGTTTAAAAGAATGAAAAAGGAAACTGAAATTGTACTTACAGGTAACTTTCTAAATACTGTAACTAAAAATGTTTGTTAGCTTCTGTATGTCATGAATGATTATAACTCGGTCTTGAAATTTTTTTTTCACCTACAGGTCTGATGAGATGACCCTCAAAGTTGGTGACATAGTGGGAATAGCCGGTAACCATTGGGACGGTTATTCTAAAGGTGTGAACCGCCGCACCCGACAAAATGGCCTATATCCTTCATATAAAATGGAGGAAGCAATCAGTATAGCAGACTTTCCATCATATGCAGCGGTCGATGATAAGAGAAGTAGAACGTAATTATTTGATTGTTTTAGAATTATTTAAATAATTATTTTACGTTGTGATATTCCTTCATTTTCATTTCGTGCCAGTTTGATTTTATAGACTATAAGAATTTTTCCCATTGAAATCAATATTAAAATTTATTGGCACAGAAATTGCCATCAAAAGAAAAATATAATGTTTAATTTGTGTGATGTATAGTTCTACTGCCAAACCTCCAATGGCATTTTCAGTTACACAGAAACATTGCTCATCGAATTTCATACAATGTAAATTTCATCTGGATTACTATACAAGTACTTGTAAACTATTTTAAACATAATGTTTATTCCATACAGATTTATCTCCTGTAGTTTCTTAAGTATTCCTCTATTTTTGTAATTAAATATATCACTTGACAGTTTCATTTGACAAATCACATTTTATTACTTTGGTGTACAGTATTTTAAAAAAGTGGAAGCCATATAATTTTTAAGGTATCTAAAAATGTGTGCTGGGTGACATCAGGTTAACTCTGATAAGAAATTAAGGCATAATGGTCAATTAAAACTGTACATAAATTGGAATACTGTATTCAGAAGCTTTCTTGTTCTAATGAATGTTTTTGTGTACTTGGTGGTAATATTTCCTCTTACAGGCCATTCTGAATGTGTCACTCTTGTTAACCACTGTATATTTGATGTTGCCAAAGTGGCCAGAAATTTTGTACAGAAATGATATATATATCATCAAGTGGCCATATGTAATGATGCATCTTCTGTTAGTTTGCTCAGGGTAGACAGTGATGGCAGACCATATAACATTAGTGATTGTGTGTGTGTGTGTCGAACTATGTGATACTGATGAAAGACTTTTGGGTCATGTGAAGCACTCATGTTAACATTATTCAGTGGTGTAGGTCACCTTTTAGTAGTGTTAAGCCTTTCACGATTGAATACAGTAGACCCTCAATATACTGTAGTGCTATTTGATATTGCACTTTTGAAATGGTGTCACATTCTAAATTGATCCCATTTTTTTAAATGTCAAACTCCGTTATTGTGAGCTCTAACCCCAGAAAAATTAAATTACATTAAATGGACCACCACATTCATCACTTGAAAACAAGTGTTTACAATGTACAGTACAGTACTGTGGAGTGATTTGTATTGTGACCAAATATTTTGTGATAGTACTATGATCAAAGAGAGAGAGGAAAGTTAAATACTGTAGATGCTGTTGTATCCGGTGGTATTAAATGAAAAGGTTTGCTACAACTTTTACTTTTGATGAGAAAATTAAAATATTATACCTGTAATTAATGATATACAATTACAATCAAACTATTGGCACCTTTGATTGTATTATCCTTTTTGTCATTGAATTACCCCAATACAATGCGCAATCACCCCTATAAATCACCTAATTACCGCTGTACATCGTTAATCACCCCTATAAATCATTCAATTACCGCTATACATCATTAATCACCCCTACACTTCGTTGCAGTAGTACCCTTATACAGTCTTACACTACCCCCCAAAAAATGAGTCACATTTAAATGAGCTCGACTCCTAAAGAAATGAATTCACTTTAATTTGCAAACAGAACGTACGACCCCAAAGAGAAGTACAGCAGCCAGAGTTAGGGCGTGGTGGGTCGTCGTCGGCCGCTCACGATTAAAACCCTATCATCTTACACCACACCTAGACTTACGAATGGGTTGTTTGGGCGGTCTAGTTCGTCTAACCAGGTCGAACTTAGAACAGACAAGATCCCTCATTACCTGTTAGCACTTTAGTAAGCTTGGCGAATTTACGGTTACTTTTTTTTGTGTTTTGTTTTCTCCGATATACGACGCTAAGCGTACGAAGCAAATAAACAAGTGACGTGCTGAGAGGGCTCTGGAGTCTCGCCGCGGCCTGGCATAACCGCCACAACTGCACTTCATTCATGCCGGCCGGGCTAGGTCGAGGGGTTAAGAGTGCCGCCGAGGCTTCGCCTAAATATTTTGACCTCGGTTTCAGGAATTACGGCCGGGAGCATTTCTCGGGAGATGGACGCCCCCTTCGACCAAATAAAAACAACCACCCGGTCAGATTCGCCCCACCACGGTACAGTAATTTGGTTTATAAACGAGCAACCAAAATATTAAGATACTTTCTAAAACAATATTATTAAAAACCTAATAAAAAGCGAAATTCTGTTGCCAACGAGAAACTGACCAGGAACAGAAAGACACTTACCGACACACTATACTATTAGTGTCCGGTTCACATGCTAGCTTTTCCAGTATCTTACTCAAGGTTGGGAGGACTGATATGGGGCGGTAATTCTTGAAGAGACCTTTATCCCCAGATTTTTTATACGCCGGGTGGACTTTAGCAATTTTCAGTTTATCAGGAAAGACACCACTAGTGAAGGAGAACAGGTAGTAATAAGTGGGTCACTTTCTTAATGATGCTCATTGGTATATTGTCTTCGCCTGCTGCTGCATCTTTGGACATTTTTATGATGGCCAGTAATTCATCTGCTGTGACAGGGGATAAGAATAGTTCATTTTGCTGTCTGTTTTGCAGGTAGGCTCTAAATTCCTCATGGTGAGCAGGGATGCTCTCTGCAAGATTTTTGCCAACATTAATAAAATATTCATTGAAGTGGTTGGCAATGAGGGAGGGTTCCATTATAACTGAATCGTTTATCATAAAAGCTGAGTGGGGGGCCGAAGGCTGAGTGTTCCGGTTCTGAATAGAATTAATGACATTCCAGGTTTTCTTACTGTCGCCTGATGCTGACTGGAGCTTATTTGTATAATAGTTACGTCTGGCATTTCTAACTGCTTGTGTTACTCTATTTCTGATACTTCGGAAAGCATCACCGAAAGTTATGGGTCTTTTTGCAAATTTCATTTGGAGTTTGTGTTTTTCCTTTATCATTATCTTAATTTCGCTTGTGATATAGGGTTTGGAAATGGATACAGTTTTCACTGACTTAGTCTTGAGCGGGAAGCATTTATCAAAGCAAGCATTGAAGATGCAAGAGAAGTTACTGCTGTTCACGTTAGGTTTGTTGGAGGCATAGACAAGATCCCAGTTAGCATTCATTAGATTGTTTTCAAAAAGGAGCATGTTGTCGGCACAATAGTCTCTGTATTGAATTGAGACTCTACTAGACCTTTCAAGTCTTGTGGATGTTTTATACATGGCAAAAACTAGGAAGTAATCTGAGATATTGTTATAAATAATTCCACTTGCTAGGTTGTTAGGAGTGTTGCTAGTCCAGATATGATCTATCACAGTGGCAGAGGTGGTAGTTACTCTTGTGGGTTTGGTTATAGTGTTGAAGAGTTTAGAATGACAGGTAGCAAGAAGGTCTAATACTGGTGTCAGTTTCTGATTTTAATAGATCAAGGTTGAAATCTCCTGTGATGTAGCAGTCTTTCCTCTCTGAACTTATGATAGAGATAAGCTCC
Organism: Homarus americanus; assembly: GCF_018991925.1. Lineage (NCBI taxonomy): Eukaryota > Metazoa > Arthropoda > Malacostraca > Decapoda > Nephropidae > Homarus > Homarus americanus. Next base: position 906,722 of record NW_024712260.1, on the reverse strand, counting down.
GAAAATTTATCAAGAAAATTCCTTACATTAGTGTGGAGTCTTCTGTAGATTATCCCTACTAGGATATTTCGTGTGTCGTTACGTAATTCAATGAAAACACTCTCCATGAACTCCTCCTGAACTTTTAAATCATCCCTTACAGAAGTGTTATACTTGATATCAACATATAGGGCGACACCACCACTGTGTCATGACGTGTTGACGCAGTGTCTATTATAATTAGAAATGTTATACAAATGGTCAATATCGTTAGTGAGTTTGGTCTCACAGAATACAAGTGCATCAAATTTGTGGGCAATAGAAGATAAACACTGATCTAAAAAGGTATCTAGATGAAGGGGAATACTGCTGATGTTATGGCTAATCAAGGAGAAGGAATGAGGTAGTAGGAGACTAGAACAAACTCAGGGGAGTCAGGAAAGTAATAGTTACAGTTGGGGTTGGTGTAACCCAGTGAGTTTTGTAGAAAGACATCAGGATCGATATGAGGGAGTATTGTGTCGACACCATGGGTAAATGGGGTGTAACACATACGATCTAGCACATCTAAGGGAATGACACTAGTATCATTATTGTGGGGACATTGATACTGATTAAGGAACAGTAAAAACTCAGGGTCACTGAGGCGTGAAAAAGGAAGATCTAAGAACATTATAATAGTGGGGGTGGGGGGTAACGTACTCACAAGTGCACAACCAACAGAATTAGGATGACTGTTAAGGGTGATTCCCTGATGGAGTGGGAGGTGCTCCTGTCACTCTGGTTTGAGGGTTGCTGGTTTCCACCACAGAAGGTAGACGTGTAGTACTTGAGTTGGCCAACAGGGAGGGAACCTCCGCAAGTGATAGCGACAGTGGCTGGTTCCCCTTCGGTAGGGAGGGGGTTCTTGAGGGGCTTGGGGGGGTTGGTACAGCGGGTGGGTGAGTGGGCGGGTGTCTACTTGGCCAATCCCTCACATTAAGAGTTTTATGATTGAATGTCACGTGTTTCCCTTGTTTCCTGGCTTCTTTAAACAGGTCCATTTTCTGTAGACAGGCTTTAGTCATACCTGGGCAGAGATCCTCGTTGACGAAGATAGGGGTGCCTTTCAGTTTACTGCGTTGATAAAACACTTTGTCCCAGTCAGAAGGGGACGAGAATTTAGTTATGATGTCGCGGGGGCGGGAGGAGTTGGGTTTCCCGACACGTTGAACACGGTCAAACTTTACTTCAGAAAGTTGAAAATGTTCATTCAGCAAGCGTGAAATTTTGCGTTGGGATGACTCCCAGTTCTCGTGGGTGTCTTCAGGGATACCGGCAATCCTGAGGTTGTTTCGCCGCCCCATGTCATCCACATAATCCACCCGGTCTGCTGTTGTTGTTAGTAGGAGGAGGCGCTCTTACATGGTAGGTACACTAGGTGGTTTAAGCAAGGATGCAACCAGTGTATAGTCGCGATACCACCTCCTCTTCCTTGGACTCTGGTTGGAACTCTCTCTCCCTTGTTGTTGACGACGACTCTGTCTCCCGCTTACTCTCCCGGACGGCCATTTCCTCACTAGTACTCAGGAGCCTTGTGGTCATGTTATCAGCGACTGCCCACTTCTGGTTCTTCATGACTATGGTGAGAGGCGGCTCGTGGTTGGCTTCTGTATCGCAGGACCAGATGGTGACGGTGGCGCCGCCAGGGACCTTCGACTTGGAGTGGAACTTGTAGGTGGTCTCGGCTTCTCCTGCCGTGCGTATGATCTGGAAACCCCTGATGGAGAAGTCCTTATTGCTCTTATTTTGAAGCTTGACAAACTTGCCATCTGGACAACCTTCGACAATCTCTATGTCCCCAGTGGACTGAGCCGTAGACTGGAAGGCCGATTTTCTGATGGTGTCTTCTTCCAGGACGGTGCTCTTGCATTTGAGGGACCTTAAGGGTGTGCGTCTGACTGGCGTCTCCTTTCCCGTCGACGTTGATATTGTTCGACTTGTGGACATGTTCAACCTCGTCTCCTCAGCCTCCAGAAGTTTCCGATAGGCGGCAATTTCCATGTCCAGTGCGACCTTAATTCCCTTCAAAATCCCTTGAAACTTGTTCTTCTACCTTCAAGCAATAATTTTACTTCTCATCTGTAACTACAGTAGTCCTATAAGTCCAATATGCAAGAGGACATGATAATTTAAGGTGTCAGTAAAGAATTGAGTTATTAACACAATTACTTTTAGGAGAGGTGGCAGGAATCATTCAAGAGGCAATATTAGCATTTTTTGTTGGTAAGAACTCAGACAAAATTAGGGTGAGAATTTTGTGAAACATGTTAGTCATGCTGCTACTGTGGCAGGTCATGATCCTTTAGTCATGGGGAGGTAAAGTTTCCCCTGAGTAGAGTATGATAACAGGAATAAGAGTGAAATCACTACATTAACTACTCCCAAACCTTGAAGTATTGATTCTTAGTACAAAGCAAAAAAAGAAAATGTCAGAAATGCTGTAAACTGAAAAGAAACTCTGGGGATTAGGGTACTTCTTAACAAAACGTTTTAGATTCATTTTGAACAAAACAAAAAGATGTATGAAAAAATATGAAAAATGTCAGAAATGAAACTAACTCTCTTCACCATTGATCAGATGACTAGCCAGTCAGTCTTTTCTCTGTTACATACAGTTGACAATTTCTTACCTGTGTAGGCTCTAGAATGTACCAAAACATGCACTAATGTGGTCAAGTCTGTCCTTAAAGCTCAAAGCTCGCACTCACTGCTGTCACAACATTTTTCTGTCTGGTTATTACAACAGTTCACAACTCTTGCTGTCATCACAATCTTTGGTAGGTTATTACACCATTTCACTACTCTTACTCCAAAGAAATTAGATCTTACAATTTTCTGTAATTGTGGTTTCTTTAGGCTGTGACCTTTGGAGTAAGAAGACCATTAACTATATTTTGAAAGATTTATTTTGTAGTGAAGCATTATTATTTTTTCCTCATTAGACATTATTTTTTCTAAAGACAGTAGATCAGTTGTGAAAACCTAGTGTTTACCCCATTTTCAATACATAGCAGCATGGGCATGTCGTCTGGTAGCACTGGCCATTAGCATGTACTGTACACAGATCCTGCACAATTCATATCACCCCAAGTTCTATTGCTCCACCACTCACCTTGAGTCTGAACAAATGCAATCCAGGAAGCAGTTGCTCGGGCTCAAGGTGAGTAATAAATTGTTAAAAAGTGTTTTGAAATGATAGAATTGGTGATGTAGTGAGTAAATGTGGTCTCTTAAAGGATTGTGTGTGTGTGTGTGTGTGGGGGGGGGGGGCGGGGGCCTCAGTCCCATACTCATAGAATTGTGAGACTATTCTTGGTCTTGGTCTCACTCCCACATTATATTGAGGGTCTACTTATACGTAAATTGTTCAATACATGAGTTAAGCTTGTGTTAGTTATCTAGCAATAGTGCAAAACCTTCCAATTTTGAATTTGTTAATTATAAATTACAGGTATTCCTCATTTGTACCAAGAGTTGTATTCCTAGAAAAGGCTTCTACACTATATAAATGACATCAGTCTAAACGAAGAAAGGTTTTCATAATAAAATGGGGTTATGCTCACAGCCAAATTGACCCCTTTTAATTATTGAAAGAACATTATCAATGAGTATAATCTACTCATCAATACTGTTATTTTCTGCCAGCTTCACCTGGTAACTTCATGCTATACTGTATAGAGCATGCATGTTCATAAATTTTTTATATCAGCTGTTACTTGCTAATATGAGCTAATAGTCAAAGATTCACCTTAGATGTTCTTACAGCTTCAGAGCTTAGTGTTACTGAATTTTGACTTTGGTTTTTACCTATACATACTACCAATGTTTCTCCTATAATGTATTTTCTAATATAATACTGGATTCTTCATTCATGCTGTCATCTTTGCTTAAAATGCAATAGATGTTGAACAGCACACACAATTTTATCTGCCAACCTTCTTGATAAAACATATACTACCCTGCTTGATTTTTTCACATGATATACCCTGTCAAGCATCTCGACTATTTCACCATTTCTCCAGATTTCTCAATATTGTACTTTCAACTTAGTCTCTAGTGTTGCTCTTTACGTGTAAAAGAACATGAAGGACACTTGTGGAATCATTATCAATGGCAAAATGAAATAAAAACCAGGAACAGGTAACTTTTCCCATGATGCATCACATACTGGGAAGATTAAAAGTACAGTACAGTGTGCAACTGTGTACGTGTACAGTTTATGAGAACCTATCTCAATATAAATGAAATATGGGTTGTGGAAAGATAATCGTGTGTTTGGAAATTCGGCTTTTGTGAAAGCAGTCTAAATGAGGGTTTACTAATTGTAATTTTACAGGCACTGTTGTTGAACATTCCAATTTAATTACTGTTGTAATTGAGAAGTTTTAATATTTTTATTATTTTGTACGAGTTATTATGTCAGTCAGTATAATAGTCAGGATTCTTCAGTTGGTCTTATCACTTACCATAGTAGTATGGATGAACCTGCCTCTAAATGTTTAAAAGTAATGGTAAAAAAAGACCTCTGATTTCACATTAATTTTTCTTACTTTTAGATATCATGATATTTTTTATCAGTCTAAATGGATATTATAAAAAAAATAAAATTAATGGTTGCATAAATTGTGGTGCTCTGATATATGAATAGATTGAAGAAAAAATCTATTGGTCATAACACATTACAGTAATTATTTTAATTGTCACTTTTTATGAAATACCTGTACGTATATTATATTACAATGACTTGACCATATGGAAATGGTTAAAATATACAGTACCAGGTTTCAGATGATTTAATAACACATGAAGATCGTCCTGTTTATTTATAACTACTGTATCACATTAATCTTGTTGCTATGTTACTTTCAATAACCTGTTACTTTCTCAGTGTTTATATGTAAACAGTTAGTTGATGCTGGAGTTAAAAGTGCAATGCTATAAAATCTGGTGTAATTGTATACTGAAATATGCAGCACATGTTTGAGTATTTTGCCTGTACAGTACCTGTATGTCCCATGATGAGAGTACAATGGTCCCTCGATTAACGAACGGTCCAATTCACGAAATTTTGGTTAACGAATTAGCTCCCATAAGGATTTTCAATTCCATTAACAAACAAAACTTCGATTAACGACAGCCTTATGAGAAACTCTTTGTTGTGCGCATCAGTTGAACGGCTAGTCCGCCAATACAGTAATCGGTTCTTTGTTTACATTCATTTCCAGTGGATAAATATCAAGAAAGTTGTGCCCTTGCATATTTTTGCATTTTTTATATTAAAATTATTGGTCATTCTGAAATTTAGTTAACATATTGATAATAAACAGAGCAGAAATTATTATGAAACATGAAGAAGGCATTAAAACCAATGCACTCTGTAAAGAATATGGCATGTCATCATCGACAGTCTCTACAATCAGCCATTTGATATGTAAACAAAGCTGCTGGGAATGCGACATACACACCTTAAATAAGTTAAAATACAGTGATCTATTGTTTTTTATTTATTATTGTGCAATATACTGTATGGTACAGTACTGTATTTAGTTTATATTTAATGTTTTGTTTATTATATTACCAGTATATAGTACTTTATATGTATACTTTTCTGAGAGTTGGAATCTATTACCCAATATCCCATTGAAATAATAGATTCAGTAAACGAAATTTTCGGTTAACGAACGACTCTGTGGAACCAATTGTGTTCGTTAATCGAGGGACAACTGTATTGCAACTCACTTTTCTGTCTCTGTTTCCCACATGACATGTCTAAGTGTTTGTATATGTTGTACTTTTCTCTCAAAAGAAAAAATAAATATTTTGATTCATTTTCTAGGAGTACTGCACTGTATTCATCTGGGAGGATATAGTCGTGTGGTGCAGACCATTTTTGTACACTGAAGGGTGAAGGTTGAGCATAAATTCCCTGCAGCTTGTCATCAAATTGATATAATTTGGACCCATGCTTCAAGTTATTGATTTGATGTATTATTCAAATTTAACATAATATATCTGCAAGAGTATTTCTGTACAGGGGGTCCCCGGGTTACGAATGAGTTCTGTTCCTGAGGATGTTCTTAAGTCTGAAATGTACATAAGTTAGAAGACATACCCTATGTGCACTAAATCATGGCTTAAGTCCTTTTATATATCTCGAATCACTTTGTTTAAGAGAAGAGGAAATTTAATGACAAAATACAGTAAAAGAAACTAAAAATTAAAGTTTAACACTTACATTGAAACCTGGGAGCAGCTTGCATGTAGAGATGTAAGAGTGACAGAGGCTTTATTGGGATGGTTGAGCTGAAACTCTTCTTTTCATCATAAATCTCTGTAGCATTGTAGGTATTCAGTAATACATCTATGAATTTCAGCAAATCTTACTGTTCACATTTTAACAATCCCTCTTCAATAAGCATGAAACCGTCTGCCATTTCTTTTGTAATGACTCCCTTTGGTTCTGGAGCTTGTTTCCTCTACATCCTCTGACAACATTTGCTTTCAGTTTAATCAGGTCCTCTGTTACTTAATTCTTCAGCGTGAAACTCGAACAGCTGTGTGACATCATCCTCATGAATATCAAGCTAGAGTTGGTTCCTAAGATCTACCACTGTCTGTGTCACTTTCCCAATATAATTTTCAGAGCCCCTGGAATGGTGGACAAACTGTGGGCAAGAATTTTTCCAAACACCATTTGCCCTTACCTTGAACCTGTTTAACCAGCCCCTACTAGCAACAAAATCTTCCCCATCACTTTCACCACCATGTTTAGCCTTCAAGTCAATGTCCAAGCTTCTCTCTTTTTCCTGAATCAAGGCTAGACTTAGAAGCAAATCCTGTTGATTTTGATCTTCCACCCATATCACTAACAATCTTTCCATTTCAATTAACAATCTACTTATATCTTTTGTTATCACAGTTGAGTGCATTGCTGTAGAACCTTATACGTATTCAAGAATTTTCTGTTTGTCTTTCAAAATTGTTCCGACCAACTGAAGCCCAACGCTTTACCAATGACTGAGGGTGTTTCGCCTTTTTCAGAAAGTTTAATTACATCAACTTTCACTTCCATTGTAATTGTTTTCCTTTTCTTGGATGCACTACTATCACTTGCATCAGGTTTGCATTTGGGGGCCATGATGAGGGCAAAAAAATGAAAATAAATATAAAAGTTTGCACTTGATCACACACATTAATGTGGCTGGGCAACACTTCACTCCACACCCTCTGCTCTGCCTCGTTCGTATCGGCAGGTGTTCATAAGTCGAATGTTCGTAAGTCGGGGATCCCCTGTATTCAGAACTGCCTATCAGCTGTAGAATAAAAAATACAAGGGTAATGATTTTTATTAATGAGAATGGAGACATTTAAGCTTTTCTTAATAAGTTTCCCTTGATTTCTAATTTCTTTCTTTTTATGTTGGAGCTCTAAGTTTGTTTTGAAAATTTAATATGAATTACATTATTCATCACAATTCATTCAAAATTGGAAGGGCTATTGTGGTACAGTATTTGACATAATGTAATTGTATGTGAAAGTCATGGAACATACAACTTCTATGACCTAAAATAGTATAATTTTTTATACTGTACCAGTTAGTAAGTGGTTCAACATGTAGTAGTCCCATTGAAGCTCTTGAGTGCAAGGATTTCATCAGTGACTGTCATTTTGTCTAATATAAAATATTGTGTATAAAGATATTTGTATATATGTAAATAGTTTACCTAAAGTAAAACGTTTCCTCTATCCAATCACCACAGAGATATCTAATACTTGGCAGTAAGTAGGCTGTATATTTCAACTCTTGGTCTTGTTAAAAGAAGAACAGAAGTCCCTCTTTTAGCGAGGGTGAGGTTATATAATGTGAAAAGTAACCTCAAAGAAAAAAACACTATCTGCTAGTCTTAAGATACTGCACAGATATTAATTAACTTTTGCAAAGTATGTTGATTAAAGATGTAGATATAATAAATTCCCTGAATTGTACAGCAAATCTCATTGTAAAACCAAGACGTATTTAATTTTTAAGTACGAAGTTACTTTTCATTCATTTGTAACTTTTTTATAGGCAGGTACAGTACCTGTATATGAAAATTATAAATTGGGAATTTTTTTAAAGAATTATTGGGATAACTTTCTCAAATATTTTGGGCCTCATGCCTCAAAAAATTATCTACATTAATGAGCTTGTCATAATAGATTATTCAAATTTACTTCTCTCAAATTGAGATAGATTATTTATAATAACATAGCAAGTTTAACATTCACCTTTTTATGGATGAGGTAAAGACAGTGTCAGAAGTTATGTAATATTTAAAAATAGTTCATCCTACAACTTCATTGTACATTCCTGTTTTATATAGAAAATCTAATGTGGTGACATTTCTACTGCAATAAATTAATCTTTACATTATAAGTGTTTTCTTACCAACTTTAAATCCACATATAATTCAGAAATGTATTTACTTGATACATACCCATGTGGTAGGTGGCATATAGTTGAGAAAATACCAGAATAGATCCTCATTATGGTGGTAGATCATAAAGTTATACCGAGTGATGCCATTACTGGGTCCTGAAATATTTAATGAACTGTCAAATTACAAGTACTGTACAGTATTATTTACATTGCAGCTCTTTATTGTCATAATATCTTATGTTATTTCTGTGAACAACAGGAAGGTTTGTGAAGAATTTCAACACACTTATCTGCAGAATACAGTACTGTACAGTGATATCCCCATTAGTCAGAACATTTGGTGCAAAACTCTTCCAGAGATGAGAAATTTCCGGGTAAGAGACAACTCTCTCGTACCTGGAAAAATCCCACATCCCAGAATTTTTCCGGTTATTAGGAAAAGTTTTAGAGAGTTTAAACTACACATATTGCACAGAGACACACTAACCCCAATCCCCAGAATGTTTCTGGGTGCTGGGGAAAGTTTTCCGAGTCTAAACTATGCATCTCATCATCTCGTCTTGCATAGATAAACACACTTCCATTTTATTTAGACCGCATGCAGGAGCAAAAATACTTAGTTATCAAAAAAGTGTATTAATATTTATCTGCATCTGTGCTAATTGTGTTAGAGAGATGAATTTGATGCCATAATGACCCCGAGTAAATTCTCTATAAGACTAGTCCAATAAAAAAATCCATAAACAAGGCTTGTACAGGGCAATTTTAAGGAGCAGCGTTCAGCGCACCCTTCTCGGGTTGTGTCTCGAGAGTAACTGACTCAGTGTGCTCGCCCACCCACCCGCCAGCCACACACTGCCTCACGCACACACACACACGTACAGACGCACAGATTGCAGTCACTTCTTTATATATATTTTATATATAATCTACTTATCTGTATATTTAATTATTTTTTTGTCTCGGATCTTGTTGATATGACGGGCTGAACGGTCAGCACTAATTTGAGATATAGTACACAGATTAAGTAATTATGTCTCGTGCTTTACGCAGCGGCGCAGCCATGCGTCAGACGGATGACAGCGACAGCTCTACAGAGATGGATGACCAGGCGGAGCGAGACGCTCCAGCTTCTCCCACCACATCTCGAAGCCCTCCACCTCGATCTTCTGCCTTGTCTTCAGAGATAATTGCATTAATGAAGTTCATGAGGGAGGAAAGGCGTGAGGACGAATCTAGAAGACGTGTTGAGAACGAAAAAAGGAGATTGGAAGATAGTGCACGGCTTGAAGCTTTGATATCTCGCCTCACTGCTAACCAAGCCCCTGGCTCTTCCACTGCTTCGGCACCGTCTGATTCAGGTACCTCGTCAACGCCTTCTTCACGCCCTCCAGCCCCACCCAAAGCGGCTGCTCAACCCCCCACCCATCTTGAAGCCTGATGTGACTTTCCAGACTTTTCGTGAATGGCGGCGACGGTGGATTGATTCTGCTACAATGGTGGATCTCTAGAGCTTGTCACAGCCTAAACAACTCATTCAGCTACGTATGTGCCTGTCTTTGGAAACGCAGCATGTCTTGGAACATACGTTGCAGGTGCCCCTGACTTCTTCGTTGTCTGTAGAGGAGGTACTGGATGTTCTACAATGGCACATCAAAGGTCAGCGGAATGAAGCTCTACACAGGAGGAAATTGTTTAGCTGTAGACAGATGGAGGGCGAGACTTTTGACGCTTTCTAATTGCGACTCAGGAGAGCCTCGGAAGAGGTAGGCATATGCCCCGGTAACCATCAGCAGTGCGAGGAGACCCAGTTGAAGCAGGTGATCCTGATGGGTGTGAAGGAATCGAGGAGCTTGTCCAACGCCTCACCTCCCTCGACTCTTCCTCTTCTCTTAAGGATGTGTTGACAAAATTTCGCTCCTATGAGGCTGCCAGGTGTGCCACCTCTGCCATCCGAACTCCCCCTTCAGCTGTACGGGCTATGTCCCAGTACAAGAAGGACAAGAAGTCCACCCCAAAGCCTTCGCCCACCACGCCCGGCTCCTTTTGTAACAACTGTGGTAAGCAGCATGGAACACAGGCGTGTCCGGCTGCTGAGTCTACCTGCAACAGTTGTGACCATAAGGACCACTGGTCACTTACAGTACGGGTCCAGCCAAACGCGTCCAGTGCAATGTGTGTGGTCGTCTGGGCCACTACGACAAGTGTTGCCCTACCAACAAACCCAAGGGACAGCGTCAGTGGAAGCAGCAGTGCCCTTCCACCAGTGAAGGCTGCCCACAGTCGTCAAATCATAGGCATGACAACTCTGGACAACGCTCAAGCCATATTAGGAAGGTGTACTCCCCCTCACGTCCCAGGATCAAAGTTCCCCAGCACATCAGCGTCATCGTGACCTACGGCAGTGTGTCATCCCGTCTCGAGATGCTGCCCGACACCGGCGCTGATGCTACAGTCATCGGTCTCCAGCATTTGCAATGTTTGGGGCTCTCTCCAAGTGATCTAGGACCGCCTCCCAAGGATCTCTGCTTCACGGCAGATGGTTCACAGATGACCCCAGCCCTAGGTTCACTCCAAGCACATGTCACCTTTGGCAACAGGTCGTGTCAAGCCTGGATTGATGTGCATAATGGTGTTCTGACTCCTTTGCTGTCCTACAGACATTGTCAAGAGTTGGCCATCATCTCCCAGGACTTCCCAAAACCTATTCTCGAGGTAAAACACGCCAACAGGGTGCTCGAAGGGAGCAGCAACCACCCTGTCGTCGCCCTACCCCTACCTCTTGCCAGTGACACCTCTCCTTCAGTAGTTGTCCCTGCTGCCTCACGTCCCCATGTCTTGGCTCACCTTCACGACACGTACCGTGGAGCTGAGGCCACCAAACGACGTGCAAGACAGCCTGTGTTCTGGCCTGGCATCGACTCCCACATCTCCAATGTTGTCCGTGCGTGCGAGCCCTGCCAAGTACTACAACCCAGCCAGCAGCAGGAACCCTTCATGAGTGGCGACAACCCCACCCTTTGAGTCTGTGTCGGCCGACTTTTTCTCTGTGTCAGGAAAGTCCTTCCTCGTTATCGTCAACCTCTGGTTGGCCAGTTGTCATCAAGTGCGGTAATGATACGACGTCTGCCACCACCATCAGCAAGTTCCGCCACTACACTACTTCCATGACGTGGGCGTTCCTGTGCGCCTGCAAACCGACGGAGGGCCCCAGTTCACAAGCCGAGACTTTGCTGTGTTCCTTGACCGATGGGGAGTCCGGCATGTGTTGTCATCGCCCCATTACCTGCAGTCCAACGGCAATGCTGAAACTGCTGTCAAATCCCTGAAACACCTCATCCTCAAAGTGGCCCCTTCTGGAATATTGACTGGGAATCGACCGGGGTCTCCTTGAACTCCGCAACATACCCAATTATACCGGACGCTCCCCTGCTCACCTTCAGTCCTTCTCCAAGGAGTGGCAGGCAAAGACAGAGGATTGTGATCGCCGAGCCGCCGAACGTGCTCATGATGTCGGCGCCTGCTATAACGACCACGCCCGTTCTCTCCCCAAGTTGAGTGTCGGCACCCAAGTCCGTGTTCAAGACCCGACCTCCCTACGTTGGGACAAAGTGGGCGTAGTCATGGGTCTCCGTAGGTCACGGGACTACCAGGTGCGGTTACCCAGTGGCCATGTGTGGTGGAGGAACCGCCGTTTTCTCTGCCCTTTAATAATGCCTTCTGCTGACCCGTCACCAGTGTTGAGCCCCATATCCTCCCCAGTGATCAAGTCCCTTGACGCTCAGAACAGATCCAAAAGAAAAGGTCCTCTCAAGACTTTGCTATGAGCGTATAGGGGGGGAGGGGAGGTGTATGTTGTATGTATATTGTGTATGTTGTATGTATATTATGTATGTATTCCATTTATATATACTACTTATTGAGCCTAGCCAGCAGCATGTGGCAATAGCTGTACCAGGTACCACACGCTTAGATAATGTGCCTGGCGACATCTGGAAGCTGCTAATGTATCACTTGCCACATGTCGCCTGAGAGGTCAGTTGACCCATAGAGAGAGGTCAGTTGACCCAAAGAGAGTAAGGGAAGTACCCACTCTTGTGTACCTCTGTGCAGATCCAGCAAATAGAACCTACAAAAAACTCTACAGGTGTTTGTGTTCCCTCCTGCAGTTAGAACCGAGTACCCAGAACATGTACAATCTACTTTCCCGGAAAGTAGATTATCTACTTTTCGGGAAAGTAGATTATTGACTTTTCGCGGAAGTAGATTATCGACTTTTGGGGAAATATTACCTAATTTTCCGAAGTAGATTATCATAGAAAACGGGAAATTTGTATCACAGAAAATGGGAAATATCTTGTTTCTGGGAAGTTAATTATCTACTTATCACAGAAAACAGGAAATTTGTATAATAGAAAATGGGAAAATATCTACTTTCCGGGAAAGTTGGTGTCATGGGTTGCGTTAGGCTTACCCACGCAACCAACTCCAAAGTTTGTTTTACCAGAGATAAGACGCCCGGCGAGGCATAACTGGGACATGTATTTTTCAATTAGTGTATATCAGCCAGCCTTTAGGGGGGTGGGCAGTGAAACAGTGTTGTACTGTTCATCGCTTCACACCCAAAAACCTCATTTTAAGCAGTATCCCCTGAGCCATGGGTTTAAGACGTCGTCTCCATTCTCTCCCTTCTGAAAGGGGGCGGGACACCACACCACACAGAGTCCTCCATGCCACTACGTCCTGTGAACCGTCGTCGACACGAGACTAAGTGTGTTAACCTAGGTTGTTATCCCCGTGGAAATATCACGTGTGGATGCCTGGTTGCGACGAGCAATCCAGGCTGGCCTATCAAACCTACAGCAAATGGTTAATTAATTCACGCTTACAGAGTTCTCCTGCACAACACCCGTCTACTGTGACCGTGATCGACACGAGACTAAGTGTGTTAACCTAGGTTTGTTATCCCCGTGGAAATATCACGTGTGGAAGCCTGGTTGCGACAAAAGCAATCCAGGCTGGTCTATTGCACCTAAATGGTTAATTCAAGTCACGCTTACCAGTTCTCCTTGCCGCGACAACCGTCTACCGTGACTCAGTGACGCGAGACTATGTGTGGTACGCCAAGAGTACCTTTTGTTGTTATGGCTGTGGAAGGTCGACACGAGACTAAGCGTGTTAACCTTGGTTGTTATCCCCGTGGAAATATCACGTGTGGAAGCCTGGTTGCGACAAAAGCAATCCAGGCTGGTCTATTGCACCTAAATGGTTAATTCAAGTCACGCTTACAGAGTTCTCCTGCACGACACCATGTGTGGTAACCCAAGAGTACTTTTTGTTGCTGTGGCCCGTGGAAAGAAGTCCTTGTGCGGAAGCCTGGTTGCAACAAAAGCAATCCAGGCTGGCAGTAAATGTATCACTTGAAGAATTAAGGCTCTGTTAAGTTATACCCATAATAGAGTAATCACATGTGTCCTCAAGTTAAAATTCTCTTTTAGAAGATTAATTTTATTACAGCGTGAACGTGAGTGAATCATATATCCATGCAAATTGTAAATCATTGTATGGAAGCTTGACAAATAAATGTAAGTGCAATTATCTGCCCGTATCTGTGATCCTATCTTATTATTACTAAAGGTAATGACTGATTGGTTATGACATAGTATAACCAATAACTTAGATGGATGTTGAAAATTAAATGAATTCATTAAATCATCATTTATCAAGTATAAATCATGGAATGTCGAGTGGTGGAGTGAACTTCTACGTAGATACGCCATAA